>NC_133346.1:14670732-14970732 GCF_030506205.2 Paramisgurnus dabryanus
TCATTATGATACTTCTACTTAGCTCTTGAATAATTAGTTACTGTCTGTTTGCTCTTTTGCAGTCGAGTGATCCTACCAATTTCTGTGGAGGAGGTAAGTGCAAACTGAGTGTCGTGTGTCTTTGTGTAAGTGTTTGGGTACAGCATGCTATATGCAATCTAGTAATGACACTGATTTCTAACATTGTTTTCATATGCATGCACGTGGTGCCAGTCATCAATGTACATTTGTTGAGTGTGGATGACTCAGTCTTGGCACATTTTGACAGCAGTCACGACATCAGTGTTGTGATTCTGTCTGTGTGCGGCGAGCCACAGATCAGTAATAACGAAACGGACGCTGCTATGCCACTCAGTCAGTTATGAGTCAGTTATCACAGCAAGAGGACGAATCGTTCTTCTGTCATGCTGTCTAATCCCAGTACGGATCGTGCCGAATCACTAATGCATCACTCCTCCGGGGGTCCGTCTGTATTAATAGCTTGTGGTTTTAGTCAAGTCAGCAATTCCCACTTTCTTGCATATTTTCAGCCTATTCTGCCATATTCAGAATGATTTCCCCCTGCATACTCTGTTAGATTAGATTAGATTACTTTATTTGTCCCGAAGGAAATTTGTCTTGGACAAAAGGCTGCCACAAGACATACAATTATAGTACAATAACAACAACAACAAGAGAAAAAAAAGAAACAAATACAATACAATACAGACACTACTATTCAATTCAATTCAATTGTTATGTGTTTTAATGTCTCCAAATTTCCAATGAAAGGCGGTCTGATCCTGAACTTCGAAATGAGTCACCTAATACCACCTGCTTTCTTTTTCTCTCTCTCTTTCTTGCTTTCCTTGAAGTCTAGTCTGCGTTCATATTTGCGTAATCATCTGTCTTTGTTATTCTGGTCTTCCGTAAAAATGATAGATTATTATATTTCAGTATTGTGTTAGGGGTGGGAAAACCGTGCCTGAGAGGCCGTGTCTAAAATTCCATATATGTCACAAATAGGTTCTCAGACGTCTTAATAATAGATGTACATACATAGTAGTTGCTTGAAAGGTGATTGTTGAATGTCTCGTGCATAACAGATAGAAAACAAGCTGTCTGTAAACAATTTCTTTATTAATCACACTGCAAAAAATGATTTTCAAGAAAAAAAAATCTTAGTATTTTTGTCTTGTTTTCACTAAAAATCTCTAAAAATTCTTAAACAAAGATGCTTTTTCTTGATGAGCAAAATGACCCAAGAAAATAATTCTAGTTTTTAGACCAAAAATGTAAAATTTAAGTGATTTTGTGCATAAAACAAGCAAAAAAAAAAAAAAAAAAAAAATAGAAAATAGCAATTTTTTCTTTAATTTAGTTTTTAAGAAAAATTTTCAAAAAATTTTTGCTTACCCCATTGGCAGATTTTTTTTTGCTTGTTTTTACACAAAATCACTTAAATTTAATATGTTTGGTCTAAAAACTAGACTTATTTTCTTGGGTCGTTTGCACATCAAGAAAATACATCTTAATTAAAAAAAAATTGATATTTCTACTGAAAACAAGACAAAAATACTAAGTAAGAAAGTCATTTTTTGCAGTGAACAGAGAAACATGCATACAAAAAGCCTTTATGCAAAGAAGTAAGTTAATATCAGCCAATCAGATAAGTGCTTACTATCAATATGCTATCTAAAGTTCATATAAGGCATGATAGTCAGGGTGTTACTACTGGCTACTGGCACAAGAAAAACATACTGCACCTTTAAAGGTCACATATTAAGCCAAATCCACTTTTATGAGGTGTTTAGACATAAACACCCCTACCCTACAACGCATCCACCAATTTCCTTCTTTTTTAATCCCTGTTAAACCAAAGCAGTCTCGTTAGGAATGTTGTTTTGATTCTTTTGTTAATGTGATGTCACAAAAACAAAGCCCCGCCCACAGCCACTGACTGACTGGTTAAATTGACCCAAAAGCTTTTCTAAAGACTTTATTGTCTCAGACTTGTAATACAAGAATCAGATGTCTGTTGGTAAGGGAGTGAGAAGCTGTAGCTCATTTGCATTTAAAGTTTTTTTCGCTTTCACCTATCATGGACATGCTATAATAAATTATCTGTGGGGTATTTTGAGCTGAAACTTTACAGACACTAGACACCCCTGAGACCTGGGCATAATATGTACCATTTCATTTTGGTGGCATGTGTTTATGTCGCTTCCATAATGTCTACTGAATCTTGTTGTAAATCCGGTCCTGTTATTGCATGAGACATTTGGATCAGGATTTATGGGACAAACCCCCTCTCCAAGCTGGATTATGCTAATTAAATGCCTGCTTCCAACTCGTGATCTCAATTTCCATCCATACTGGTTTTAACATACCTCAGCATATTTTTCTCAACAGGACACTCAGCCAAGTTCAATTTGGATAATAGGGAAATCTGTTACCTCGCATAAGTTTAGTATAATACATTTTTGTTTATGCCCTTGCTGTCAGATGAAATACTTCTTTCAAAACCCAAGAAGACTTTTGCACAAATAAACTGATGTTCAGTATGTTAGAGGTCAATTGGGTTGGATGAACTCTGATGCCGGTTAACATATCAAGTTCTCATGTTTATTTTTACTGCATTATCGATCAGGGAAATTAAGCATTTGATATATCGCTGTCATTGGTGTATAGGCAGATTCCCATTTTGGAACATTACTGGTTATGGGAAGCTAACGCATTTATATCACTTAATTAATAATACATAAGGGTTTACTTTGTAAGTTTTTGCACAGTGTGCAGTATTTGTAAAAGTATACAGTATTTGTAAAAACACTAGACATTATCCCCCAGTTTCACAGGCGAGGTTTAAGGCTAGTTCGAGATTAAGACACTTATTTGAGTTGCCTCAACTGAAAATAACTTAATTTCACAAAGCCATTTCACAAGTCTTTTTAAAAATGTAAAATAAATCTTTGGTGTCCCCAGAGTACGTGTTTGAAGTTTTATCTCAAAATACCATATAGATCATTTATTATAGCATGTTAAAGGAAAACACCACAGTTTTTCAATATTTTACCATGTTCTTACCTCAACTTAGTCAAATTAATACATGCCTATTTTTTTTCAATGCGTGCACTTAATCTTTGTACAGCGGGTTATGAATGTGTTAGCATTTAGCCTAGTCACATTCATTCCTTAGGATGCAAACTGAAGGTTGCACAACGGACGAGAAGCACAGCGCCGCGCCATGAATCTAAATACAGAATACATTATTTTCTATGAATGTACACACCGGTGGCACCTGTCGGCGACTGTCCGCTGTGACTCAGGACACTGATCAAATCCCTGTCGCGCCACAGAGGGCCACTCACATAGTTTAACATACATGACATCATATTTGTCCCAAATCGTTAGCGATTAACTTTGGCTGCTAATGTATATTTAGCATTTTGAAGTAGACGCTATCTGACTAAGCTCACGCTATTTAATGTGCACTTCCGGTGTACGGTACCTCCGAGTTGTCCTAGATGTGACGCAGCGCTTCTCGTCCGGTGTGCAACCCCCTGAAGTGCTCTTCAGTGCAAATTTTCCTCCAAAAAGTTACCGGGTTGTTTCGTTTTAATATTTTCTAGGTTGATAGAGGCACTGGAGACCCAATTAAAGCACTTAGCACAAAAGTCAGATTTTCATGATATGTCCCCTTTAAAATATGCTAGTGCCATTGATTTGTCTCAAGATACACACCAGTAACGTCTTTTTCTAAGGCATGTTTATAAAACATCTTAATTTAATTAAGCCCTAGTCCTGGCTTTAGCTAAGCCTTGTCTGTAAAATCGGGCCTAAACACCACAAATATTAAAACTATATTTTTTCACGTCTATTGTAACTCTAAGTCAAGCACTGTTTTTCCGGTAATGTTATGATAATGGAAGTTTAATTTGGTGTTAAACTGCTGAAGAGAATTAAATGAGAAATATTTGTATTCCCTAATTCATGATTACCAATGAGAAAGAATGGCCGTCATATTGTTCTTAGCGTTGATAGCTGAGGGCAGATGATTTAAACCTTTATCCCTCATCTGCTTTCGGGAGCCTTAAAGATGCATTTTATTCATCTGATGTTGTTTAAAGCGAGAGTGCAAAGTGCTTTTCTTGGATATCATTCATTCAGGAATGATGGATTAAGAAAGCTTACTTACTTAAGGGGACAGCTGGGCAGTTTATGCCCCCTTGTGACACTCTCTGATTTATTTTCTCCTGCCCTTAAGCTTTATATGAGCTTTTGGTCATTTTTACAGTCAGACACATACTGTACAGTACACTAAAGCCTGTCTGTCTCTGTCAGCCGGTTAGTGTGTGAGGCATCTCTCTCTTGTCTGTTCGAAAGCGGTTCAATCTGTCAATTAGTATGTTAGTTTGAAGTCCACATCTTTTAGCCTGTCCGTCACCCATCTATAATCGGGGCTTAACCATATTCGCACGCGAACACATCATTCAAAAAGATTACAGTTTTATGCAATGCCAGTTTAAACATAGATAGATAACACATGTACACAAAATAGCACATCTGTCGCGAACGAATCCCTGCCCGGTGATGTGTGTGTGGTCGGGAGAGAGAGGGATGATAACGTGTGATGTATGTTGGATTTTCATACAGTGCTGCAAAGTGACGTATTCTGCTGCTGGCTTCTGATTGGCTGAGAGGAAAGACGATGCCTCTGGTTGGCAAAATAGATACAGCATTCACACTACAGTACATGTAAAGACACACATACTGTACAAAGAAGCACACACACATGGCATGGGTCTGTCTGATATATAAACTCTCCTTCCTTTCTTTCATTCTGTCTTTTTATGTTTAGGGATTGATACTCAAATTTATACAGTCAGTCAGAGCTATTTCAGGGTTAGATTCTGGAGGTGTTTCTCCTTGAACATCTCAGTTTAGACTCTTAAATAGATTCTGCTGACACTGAACAGAGCAAATCACTTGAACTCATTTTTCCTCATAATGGATTCGTTTAACACTAAACAATAGCTGCAGGATCTCTCTCTCTCTCTGTTTAGTGTCAGTGTGCCATGTTGGATGACAAAAAACTGCACACTTGTGTTGTGGATGCAGTGCAAAGCAAAATAAATACTAAATAAAAGTACCAGGCGAATAGATACTGTATTTATGCGTTTCCAAACATATTGAAATATATTCTCAATATTTATCTCATTTGCCTGTGCAGGTCTCTGTTTGCACATTAATATTGTATTTATATATACTAAACCAAATTCTTCACATGATTAGAGGTGATTACAGTATGAAGGAGGTCATTGTTTGTGACTACTTTATTCAACATAGATTAAAAAGTGGGAGGGCTATGCTGAAAACAAAACAGCTTAAAGCCAGGCCACCGTGGTTTGTTGATCTCAACTGGTTTAAGCTGGTGTTCCAGTTTGGCCAAGCTTAAACAGTTTACAACAAAAAATTCTCTAAAACCAACAAATCAGACAATATTAAACAGCTTGGTCAACTTGCATACTAGCTAAACCTGTGTTTAAAATACATGTATATTAAAGGGGACATTTCACAAGACTTTTTTAAGATGTCAAATAAAACTTTGGTGTCCCCAGCCAAGCGTACATATGTGAAGCTTTATCTCATAATACCATATAGATAATTTATTATAGCAAAAACTGACACTTTGTGTGAGCAAAAATTTGCAGTTTTTGAGTGTGTCCTTCTAAATGCAAATGAGCTGATCTCTGCACTAAATGGCAGTGCTGTGGTTGTCACGACTGGCTTTTACACAGAAGAGGGAGAACCCAAACGCAGACGAGATGAATAATTAACTGAAGGTTTATTAAAATAATAAACAAAAAGACCCACGTGGGGGTAAAACTGATGATAACAAAACACGTGATGGAACACGAAACACAGGAACAAAACACTGAAACCAAAATAACACTGAAGCAAAAAGTCAGGAACACCGAAGACATGAACACACTGACTTGAGACAACTTTAGACAACGAACGCGCACACGACAGAGAACGAGAGGGCAATATAAAGACACGACATCAATGGGGAACAGGTGAACATAATTAATTACGTAAGACACGAGCACATAAGGGAGTAGGGTAAAAGTGACGAGACATTGGGAACACGTGACACAAATACATAATGTGAAAACACGTGTCCCCACACAAAACACAATGCTGCCATGACCTTGCCCTCTGAAACAGGACCTGAATCATATATCAAGGTCAGGCAAGACCATGACAGCGACAAGACAGTGGGAACACGTGGAAGCCACATACACAATATGACTCCACGTGTCCCCACACAGAACATAATACTGTCATGGTCCTGTCAGATGTACTCAGATCTCAATCTAGCGCGGAAGGTCTGACAAGACCATGACAGTGGTTGGATAGTGCAGATTAAGGGGTGGTATTATCCCCTTCTGACATCATAAGGGGAGCCAAATTTTAATGACCTATTTTTTCACATGCTTACAGAGAATGGTTTACCAAAACTAAGTTACTGGGTCACATTTTCTAGGTTGATAGAAGCACTGGGGACCCAATTATAGCACTTAAACATGGAAAAAGTCATATGCCCCCTTTAAAATAAATACTCATGAGTTAGCACATTTCTCAATATGTGACTACACTTTCAGACAAAAAGGTCCCAAAAAGTACAGTTTTGTACCTAACAGCATAGGTGTCATTTACACTGGGGACGCTGGGGACCTGTCCCCACAATTTTTTGAAATGGCTGATTTTGACCCCACCACTTTTTGAAAGCATTTGGTTAAAATGTTCTGAAAAATCAAACAATACCTGTGCGACTTACACTGCAAAAATGACTTTCTTACTTAGTATTTTTGTCTTGTCTTCAGTAGAAATATCAAAAAATTCTTAAATCAAGATGCTTTTTCTTGATGAGCAAAATTCCCTAAGAAAATAAGTCTAGTTTTTAGACAAAAATTATACAATTTAGGTGAATTTGTGATTAAAAAAAGCAAAAATATCTGCCAATGGAGTGAGAAAATAATCTGAAAATAAGATTTTTTTTTCATAAACGCTTAATTTAAGCAAAATTTTCCCACCCTTTTGGCAGATATTTTTGCTTGTTTTAAGCACAAATTCACTTAAATTGTATAGTTTTTGTCTAAAAACTAGACTTATTTTCTTATGTTGTTTTGCTCATCAAGAAAATACATCTTGATGTAAGAATTTTTAGATATTTCTACTGAAAACAAGACAAAAATACTAAGAAAGAAAGTCAGATTTTCAAGAAAAAATTCTTAGTATTTTTGAAAATCATTTTTTGCAGTGTACGACGTTTTGTGGTCCATATGTGACATATGTTGCATTGTGTGCCTATAGTGTGTTTTCTTTTACATATATAATGAATTTCATTGTAATCATTGACTTAACATGCTGCTGTTTTCTACAGTATGGTGCTTTGGCACTGTTCGGTTGAGCTGGTGTTGCAGGGACTGTTACATGTGCAGTCGACATTTTTGAGGGTTTTATGCTGAGTATTTTTGTGTTGTTGACCGGCCTACATTATGCCCATTTTTGATGCGCCGTTATTCTATATTTTTCCCGTCCTGCTGTAATGTTTTTTCATCTGATCTTTTGTCCTCACCACTTTTCAACACAAACTGATGCCCCTGCCTAACATGTGCATATTGGCACCGCAAAGGTACACATTGGTACCTGAGAGGTACGTGTTCCTCAAAGGTACATGTCTGTATGAAAATGGTACATTTAAGGACCTTTTTGAAAGAAACCGGATCATCCCAGTGACAACTTTTGTACCGTTCTCTGAGAGTTTGTGATAACCTAGCAAATGGTCGAGAATGACATCCACACAATCATTACAACAACCAACTAAATGTTTTGAAATGAATCGATATGTTAAACGATCATCTTTAAGTATTTTAGTTATATACAACCCAATCTCACGTCAAGTCACTGGGGTTAGAATGACTTTGTGTTACATTTCAGACATCCTAAACCAAACCCCAAATCTAACCCCAAATTCAAGCGAAAATGATTTAAAAATAGGAAAAACAATGAGGAAAACAATACATAAAATGACGAAAAAGAAAGTTGTGCCACGAACACGAAAAACTATTTATAGAAATTCATGTTGACTGACACGAAAAAGACATTCGTGCTCAATGGCACGAAAAAAAGGGAAAATCGTGTCCATGAACACGAATAAATTAATCAAATATTTCATGACTATAACACGACTTGCTGTGAGATTGTGTTGTAAACTGAAACACAAAGGAAATCTGGACCAGTGTTTTTATCTACAGTAGCAAAAATTATGTATAATCTTGATATCCTTAATGAGGTCATGTCAAAGATTGAAATCAATGTAAAAATCTATGAGTGAAATCAAACTTTGATTGATAATTAGATCAGGAGACTTTAGCCTGGATTTCACAGGCATGGTCACATACTTTTGTGTGTGTCTTACAGTATCAGGTAGGGCAGCTGTACTCAGTAGCAGAGGCCAGTAAGAATGAGACAGGTGGAGGAGAAGGTGTGGAGGTGCTAAAGAATGAACCCTATGAGAAGGATGGAGAGAAGGGCCAGTACACACACAAAATCTACCACCTGCAAAGGTAAATACACCTACACAAAACCCATAGACTGTGTTAGATAAGGGTACAACACACACAGAAACCCCATGTTTAACCAAATCTACTTTCTTTCTTACACTAATGAATTTTTCCTGGTTGTTTTCTTTAATGCCATGAAAGTGAATAGACTTCAAAATGTCAAAGTGAAAAGATTGATCATGGAAGTAAAGAAGTTTCTTATATGACTATTATGGTAAATAACAACAGCTGGATAAAGCTAAATGATAATTTAGTTTAACACAATTTTGCAATGCACAAGTTGAATGGTTGAACTTTAAAATGTAATGGCGGGTTGAAATTGTTACAAGTTAAAGACAACAAATCCCATCATTCCACGCTGCTTCAGAGCGTCATTAATCTACGTCATTGTTTTTGTTTTGATCGTGCGCCCTCTATCGGCGGATTCTACAATTTGTAATGGAATGTGCAGCATTATTTGATGTGGTGAAGTCAGTTTAACTACTTAAAATAACCAATAGCTTTTCATGTATGGCACAGAATGCTTATGTCTTATGTATGAGAATTTACCAGTTTAGATTCATTTTTAAGCTTAACGTATTTTGACTAAAAGGGAAAAAGTTACATTTTTATTTCACGGGGGCTTTAAGATTTACAATATATTTTCTGTTATTATTCTCATTGCGTTTTTTGCTTTTTCAGTAAAGTCCCCTCATTTGTGCGAATGCTTGCACCAGCGTCAGCCCTGAACATTCATGAGAAAGCTTGGAATGCCTACCCATACTGCCGCACAGGTAACACGCACATGCACGCACACATAATGTGTACACAGACACGCACACATTCTCTGATAAATATGTAAGACATGTTCTCAGTTTAACTGCTTCTTATGGCCTGTTGCCTGTTTCATGTTGTTTTCTTGTCATAATTTTTACTGTTTCTCTTTCATCTTCTTTGCTCTGTTGCTGCATTTGAGGGCACTGAATAACATTTACATATGCATTTACAAACACTTTTATCTAAAGCGACTTATAGTACATTCAGTCCATGCATTAATTTATCTGTAAGTGTGAGCCCTTGGGATCGAACCCTTGACCTTTATGCTTCTAATGCAATGCTCTACCACAGAGCTAAAGAAACACTGAATAATTAACTGCAGGAGAGTTACAGCACCGTAAACTCAGATTATACCAACACTTTCATATTGATTCTACTGTAAATGCTTCAGGTCCTAAAATAGACACTGGCACCAAATGAAAGTAAAAATCATCACTGGCGAGTATAAGTAACGGTGTCAATCGCCAGTAATTTTTTATTATTCTAGGCACAGCACTAATGGATGTTTTCGACTTAATGCAGCGCTGAACAGACCCATCGGTAGAGAACAGGGTTTATGAATTGCTCTTGTGGTACTTCGACATCACAATCCGGTCGCTCTGTGCAGTGCCAGAGGAACTTGAACTCCACCAAAATGGAAACATGATGCACAAACATAACAAACTCACGACAGGGCTCGCTGTTTCAGTGAGGAAAAAAGAAAGACTGGCGTGTATGTGAGACACGTGAGGAGGGTGAGGTGAAATGGAAATGGGTGTAAAAAGATAGTTACTGAAAGCCATCATTCTAGGTAGTATGAATTTGCAAAAAACTATATATTTTTACAGCATTTGTCTGTTCTTTCATTTGATATATTGTATGTTTTTATATTTAAAGAAGAACATTTTCTGTAAGGCATTAAACTTTTGTGAAAAAGTTTAAAAAAAATGTAACGCTGGGGGGGGGAAGAGTTAATGTTAGTTGACATAAATGTTAGTTGATCAAGTTAGTTTATGGGCATCAAAGGTGAAAATTTTTATGTTAAAGTTAACATGTACTAAGATTAATAAATCCTGTAGAAGTATGTTTTATTGTCAGTTCAGGTAAACTAATGTAGCTAACTAATGTAAATACATTGCAAAGTGCAACTTAAACAATGAAAAAATTATTCATTTAATTTACTCAATTTTTTAAGGTTGCAATCAATTTATTTAAGCTACATTTAAACCAAAGTTTTTTGTTTTGTTTTGCCTTTCTATTTTTTGTTTGTTTAAATGTAGCTTAAATAAATTGATTGCAACCACTTACCTTAAAAAATGGAGTAAATTGAATGAATTGTTTTTTTCAGTGAATGTTTAGTTAGTGCAGATGTTGTTTGAAAAAAAAAAAAAACGTTTCATGGCCAGTACATTTTCTCAAGTCACCAGCCATTGGCAGGTGTGGAAACAAGTTAGTTTTAGGCCCTGGATAACTCACAAAGTCGGTTTGTTATGATACTTATATTTCAGGCATTAGTCACAAATAAAATGCTTATAGCACCACAAATGTGGCAAATATGAATTTGAGTTAATTTTACAAAAATATAAGTATAAATCCTCAAAGGTGTCTTTTAGCTGTTTAGAGGTACCGTAACATACTGTAACAGTACCGTATTACATCATGACTGTAAACTTTTTTAATATTTGAAAAAAAAATTAATCCCAAATAGATTATCCAGTATATCCTATAAAATCTCAATATATTTATTCAAATATAAAACTGTTAATATGTCCCAAACTTCTAGTTACAGACACTGTAACTTTAAACAGAGATGCAATTTTTCTTAAAATTTATATTTTGTGTGGTATCTAATCTTAATTTTTTTTGTCTTTTTGCTTGTCTCACATCACCCTTCAGTAATCACTGTAAGTATGCACTATTTACAAATACTATTTTACACACAAACGCACGCACACACACTCACACACACACTCTGTTTGAATGTAAGAGGAGACAGTAAATTTACCCACAGTTAAATGAGAGAGGACAAACATACGTACAGTACACAGAATGTGTCTGCTGCTCCCTGTCTGTTGATTGATTATTATGGTTTATCGGTTTGTCTGATTGACATCTGTGTTTTAGAATGAATACATGAAAGAAAACTTTCTTATCAAGATTGAGACGTGGCATAAGCCTGACATGGGACAGCAGGATAATGTAAGTCGATGTGTGATGTTTGTGTGTATGGTGAGTGAGTGTGATGTGTGTGTATGGTGATGTGTATATATGAGAAGTTCACATGCAAAATCCACTAAACTCCACCTCTGCCTAAAATGATATTAACTGAACACTCTCTGCGTGTTATACTTTCACTTTCGAAACTGAGTTTTTCTGAACTAAGGCAATTCAGAAGTAACAGTTTGTTGGCAGAAACCATTAAGGGTCGAATAAAAAATGCACTTGTGTGTTTTATTATTTCCTAATGTTATTTTTAATTCTCTACTTTTTTATTTGTAACTACAAAAACAATTTACAGTAAGTCAAAATCTAATTTAAACTTGACCGAAATTAATAATATTTTATGACGCAAATGTAAAAATTCAAGGTCAGTATGGAAACATAACAACATTTGGGAAAATGGCCATTGTAACTATGTAAATGTCAGATTTATTTTTAGACATGATGCTGATATAATATGAATTTTCAGCAAAATAAAAGCACTCGATCTCTAGACATATTGTGTACCTGTTTAACATTGTTTTCCTGTTGTTTTCATTTTTACAGGTTCATGGTTTAGACCCAGACACCTGGAAAAAGGTAGATGTTGTGTACATAGACATTGCAGATCGGAGTCAGGTGGAGCCAAAGGTGAGAACTTCAACAAACCTCACAGAAATCACACCACACCTCCCAGGTTTAGATATTTTTGGTTAATGTATGAATCTGATCAGGGTTTTCTC
Organism: Paramisgurnus dabryanus; assembly: GCF_030506205.2. Classification (NCBI taxonomy): domain Eukaryota; kingdom Metazoa; phylum Chordata; class Actinopteri; order Cypriniformes; family Cobitidae; genus Paramisgurnus; species Paramisgurnus dabryanus. The sequence continues at coordinate 14,683,082 of NC_133346.1, forward strand.
TCTACAGGACTACAAACCAGAAGAAGACCCCACTAAGTTTAAGTCTGTGAAGACTGGGAGAGGGCCACTCGGACCTGACTGGAAGGTGGGAGATGCACCAATTATTTCAAAAGCATTGTTATTGTGTAGTAATACAGACTTTTTACTGCAGGCTTGCTATAAGTGAACTTGAATTGCAGTAATAATGAGACATACCTGTATTCAAATGCTTAATAGTTTTGGATCTGTGTGTGTAGAAAGAGCTTCCCAGAAAGACAGACTGTCCACACATGTGTGCCTACAAACTGGTTACTGTCAAGTTTAAGTGGTGGGGCCTGCAAAACAAAGTGGAAAACTTTATTCAAAAGGTATCTGTAACTTTATAAAAAAATATACTTAAAGTAAGCATGGAAGGGTAGTAAAAGCTCTACCATGCATTTTTACATATCATATTACTAAGGTCTTTTGTCATCTACTGTAGTAGCACTGTGGCATTTTGTGGACATAATGCAAAACTATGAAAATCTGAATTTTTCTTGATTCTTTTGTATCATGTTTCTCTCTCCTAACAGCAAGAGAAGCGCTTGTTCACTAACTTCCACCGACAGCTATTCTGCTGGATTGATAGATGGATTGAGCTGAACATGGAGGACATCCGCAGAATGGAAGAGCAGACCAGGAAGGAGCTTGATGAGGTCTTATACTCTTATTGCTTACTATAAATCTTCCCTCATCAATATACCAACTTTTTTGGTGGTTATATGTAATGTATTGGCTAATATCGCTGATCTAATTTGAGTTATTGATCACGAGTCTTACCATGCGTTCACACCAGATGCGGTAGAGGCGGCAAAAACTTGCTATTTGCGCTTAGTTGGATGCTTGAACATTTTGAGTGTACTCGCTTAGGGTGACCATACATGCCATTCTTCCCGGATGCATCCCGTCCAGGATTTCTGGGGCGTCTTCTGGAAGTCGTATTTGTTGACCGCAAACGCCATTCAGTTAAAAACATAAGATATACAATCGTAGTTTCATTCTCACCTTAAAATGTAACGGTTGCTTTTCTGTAATAATAATAATAATCCTCTATGACGTATGCGGTCGACAAATACGACTTCCGGAAGTCAAACAGAAAAATCCTGGACGGGATGCGTCCGGGAAGAATGGCACGTATGGTCACCCTATACTCGCTTCATTCACTTGTAAAACCCGCGCGTGAAATTCTAGTCATGGAGACATTCACACAGAAATTAACATCATGGGAGGGGCTTCTGTGACTCCGCTCACATCCTATAATCACGTTACTACTAGAGAAAGCTCCTGATTTGTTAACACAGCGCATTTTTTCGCCAAAGTTTAGATTTTTCAACTTACGCGTTTCCCGTGGCAATGCTCAATTCACATCATTTGTGCTAAACGTCTCATTCTTGCCGCGATACCTCCAGTCTTTACATTGATTTAACATTGCGCTTGATGCCTCAACCACGGCTGGTGCGAACGCAGCATTAAGCTACTTAAACATCAAATGCAGGGCATCGCGTTACTCGCTCTGCAAATTTTTTGCTCTAGTTAAATATTTTCAACTTGGCCGAAGACGCGTTTGAGGCGGATAGCGCGTGTTTTTTGCGGCAAACGTGCCGCCCATATCGCGTCATTCGCAGCGTCATTCGCATCGCCCCACGCAAGCACGCGTCTAATCGTGTCTTTGCGTTGACTCTATATGTAATCTAATCACGCAAAACCCATCTGAACTCGCATCTGGTGTGAACCCACAGTTACAGTACTTGTCAGGATAATTGTTTTCCTGTATGTGATATACAGTCCCATATCTAAAGTCTCATAATCCAATTATGTGTTTATGAGCATCAAAGTTTGACTTCAGTCATTGATTTCACATTGATTTCAATCTTTGACACAACCTTATTCAGACAATATTAAATATTATCAGGGTTTCCCATAGAAAATGTGTTAGTTTAGGTGGTAGGGTTGTGCCAGTGGGCGGGCCGGGGGCGTGGCAATCAAAGGGGCGTACGCGTCATGATGAAAATATTTTTATTTAAAACACCCAAATTAAACTCAATTTTGAAGAAACTATGACAGAAAATGAACACATACTAGATTATTAATGAATTAAATGTTCTATCAACAGACTAGTTATCCTCCAGACAGTGACGGACCATGTCTTTCTCTCATTTCGGCCATGTGGCGCGTGCCCGCTCGCGGTGTGAAGCGGCCATGCTATTCTCCGAGATGCACTTGACAGCCTTTTGTGCAGCAAATTTTTTTTTTGGACGACCTAGTTAAGGTGGTAGGGTATCCCAGCTTAGGTGGGCCGCCCGAACTGAAAAGTGCTGCGGGAAACCCTGATTATTTACATGTAGGATGGTTTTATGCCACAAAAAAAAAAAACACAGATTTCGTATATTGCTTTATTTTTCTAGAGTCATTTACCAGATACAACAGATAGTTGTATTTGAATTCAGTTGATGAGAGCCATTGTTTATATTGTGTTGTTAAGCATGTAAAGGGTACGTCACCTTCTGGCAGTATTTTCCCACCGCACATTTATGCTCAATGAGGCAGATGAATAATTGAATGTAGTTTATAATGAGGTATGTGAACAAAAGGGGCAGCGGAGCAGAGCGGGTCACGGTCTGCTTTTCTCAGGTGATGCCCGGGGACTAAATGATGTCATAACATCTTGGCAGCATCCCAAGATTTATAGACTTTCCTGTGAACATCAAATAATGATTATCAGATGGACATCAGTGTCCCCGGACTTCCATAAGACGTTATAAAAACAATGCATTGTTGATTATTGCTTGATTTCAATTAGTTTATAGATAAATATTTTCAGTTTTAGTTTTGTTTTACAGTTATGCGGTTTAACTGGTAATCTATTGAATTAACAATGCAAATTCATGGGTTCGACTCCCAGGAAAGACACATATTGATAGAGGACATGTATAGATTTGAATGTACTGTAAGCCAAATGCATACAACTTTATTGCATCAGTTTTAAAGTATCCACCTGTGATTTATGCAGTTATTTTTACATTTAGCTGATATTTTTCCTGAGGGAAGCCTCTTCACACATTTTTATAATATGACTGCATTGGGGTGATTCAATAATTCAGTCTTGCTTTTATTTTTTGTGCTTTTTTTAGATGAGAGTGAAGGATCCAGTGAAAGGGATGGTGGCACTCGAAGACTGATGTTGCTCGGTGGTGCTAGATGCTGCCATTCATAATGGTAATTCACAAACTTTGGCGCCATCTAATGTCATTCATTGAAAACAGCATGCATTGAGATCTGATAAAGCATTTATATTAGCCTACCTTACAGTACATTCACACGCGGAGTAAGCGTTAACGCTTCTCACTTACTGTTAATGGGTGACGTCATGCGTTGCCAAACTGATTCGTCTACAGTATGTCGCGTTACTGCCGTTGCTCTCTTGCAGAACTTGAAGCGCCAACGCGTGCATCAGCCAATCAGATCGCTTCATGCATATAACCTAGTACAAGCCAGCCAATTACGTTTATGCAAGACCGGAGCATGTATTGCGGCCACTGTGATTGGCTGTTTGCAACGCTTCAGACAAGCCTACCTTCAAGCGTTAACGCTATCGCCCCATGTGAATGTACCATTATAAACTCTCTCTCTTTCTCTCTCTCTCTCTCTCTCCACCATCACTATCTCTCTCAGATCAGACCTGAACTTCTGGAGGACCAGCAGCATCATACCCCCTAAAGTCTTTTTAATGTAGTCCTTCATCCAACTCTTCGTTCTAAGCATTCCTCCTTTCCAATGGAGCACATTGACTTAAACAGGCTGTCATCCCCGTTCAAAAGTTATGCCCGATTTGTGAAGTCTACCTGCGTAACCAGCACAGGGATGTTCAGCCAGAGCTCTTTGTCAGATCGCTACATTATTGTCTGGCACTCAACAAAGTTGTTTAAAGATGTTCAATTCTATGTAAAGCAGAAAATATTTGTGTGTACATAATTATATTCAGAATATATATTGGCAGTTATTGTGACAGGTGTACAAACAGGGTTTCTAAGTGATTGGCTGCGTCCGAAACCGCATACTTTCCTACTATACAGTATGTGACAAAAGAAATATGTCCGAATTAACAGTATAAGTACACGGATGACCTACTACTTCCGGATAGATTCTGAAGTGTGCTTTCGATGGACACTTTTTTCCCATAAGGACATGGGAGAGGATTTGTGATGGAGATGACGTGACGCAACTGACTTAACAATGACAATATGGCGAATGTAGTATGTCAGAAAGTCCACACATTCATCCTATTTACTGATTCAAATGTGTACCTACTCAAATATGCGATTTCGAACACAGCCATTGTTCTTCAAAGTTTTTCAGTGAAAAAAGTTGTTTATATTTTTTGTTTTAATCTTAGTGATTTGTTTTTGTTGCTGTATGGTTTCAGTTCATTCTACTTTTATAATTTACGTATTTTCAACCTATCAGCCTTTTAGGTGTGTCTCTGAATCTTTACCATAGTATAGTAGGGTACCATACCGTGACCCTGCCCTGTAACATTCATTATGAACTCATCTTGACTAGAAGCTGCTCGGTCATGTTTAAGCGAAGATCAGGTTAAACCGTCAGATTGAATAGAGAGATCAAAAGCTTATTCTGGTCATCTCAGCTCTATTGAACAGTATCAGACACATGTCCATGAAATAAGCTGACATTTAAAGTATTAATTGTTTGTTAACTGATCGGTTATGTGTGCATCAGTATTAATGATGCAGGTTTTCATCGTCTTGTGTTTCTGTTTTCTGTTGTGTGTGACAATTTACGTTGGTCAAAATAATTTTGGTTGTGTGTTTTAGAGGACAGGTGTAGCTGCCCCTCACCCTTTTTAATTGGTTACATCAAAAATCAAGCCCCACCCTCTTTTTTACTTATTGTACCATAGGTTAAGCTGAGGCAACACCTTGTCATTTACAAAAAAGTTTAAGTTAGATTTTTTGTCGTTGTCAGTCACACATTTGGAACCCAATGGGAAAATCAAACCTGTTTTGTTGAATGATTATTCATCTTAAAACCCTTTTATAACTTGTCCTGAGGATAAACAAAAACATTTATCCAGATATTAGCAATAATACTTACCTTCCATTTCACCAACTTCTCAAAACACTATTGTTTAACTCCAAGTTCTCTGAATGTTACATTAGGACTTCCGATTATTCCTAGTTTTATTAATATTGAATTGGAGGCAAAGAAAAGGGTTGAGTGTAGATTTTTAAGTCTTTTTCCTGTCACGTGATTTGCGTATGGATGTGCGTGCGTGTTTAAAGTTCTCAGTGTTTGTTGTTTCGGCGTGAGAGAGACATCCGACATGTAAGAAATTGGAGGTTTACACCCCTGTATTTCTTTTCAGCAATGCTTGGGACCCATGATATGCAGGCAAATATTCACCTAAATCCACTTAGAGGGAGTTAAATTTCCTCATGTTGCCCAATGTCATGGGGTTAAATTGAATTCTTGAGAAGTGAATGTATAGGTGGTGCAGATTGAGTTGTGTTAATCTTCTTCCTTAACATCATTGCCCTAACACATCCTTTAGCAATACACCAGAACTGCATTGGTCCTGAGTTTAATCTTGATAAGGTATGGATGTATTGAATTGTATATAGTATATAAATAAATGTAGATGAATACACACATATAATATATATAAACTATATTCCTATAGTTTAAATTCTCCTGCCAGGCTATCAGCACAGCCTTCCATTACATTTAGTGGTTAGCAATGGCTGGATATTGCCTGAGGGTGAGGTTACTGTATTTTCATATGACTTTATTTGATCTTGTCCTTTGAAAATGCAGTGTTTGGTTCATTATACGTACAAGTAAATGATGGTTTAAGGAATTTCTGCTGCCTCCTCTCGATTACAAATAAGACCTGAAGTGATGTTAATGAACCCTCAGATAATCTCCACCCATTACTGTCGCAGGCTCCGCCCCTCATTCAATGACCCCCTTTCTTTGGCAGGATGGTGTCTAAATGCAATGTTTTCATTCAATGATTGTTGTTGTATTTTGCTGTGAGCTGTAGAAATCTGTCACTTTTAAAATCCCTTCAAACATGACACTGTGAACAAAGCCACGTTTATGATTTTTTCAAAGGCGCATTAAACCAGCACAAGCTGGTGTTTGATTTAAAGATGACATTTACTATCTAGATAAAATGGTCATTACAGTTTGTATTACATTACATGAGGCAGATCACAGTAAAACTTTGTCATAAATATGATGTTGTTAGATTTCACAGTTTGTTGTCAGAAATAAAACCATGTGATTCCAAAAATCCCAAAAATAAACAATATTTATGAATTCATGATTTCCTTCACCCCACCCTCTGTCATGTCATCTGTTTCTTTATTTTGTTTAAGGTGAATTGGTGCCTTTGGCCATCTTTTCTTCCAATAAAACAACTTTTGGAGATGTGGAAAAAAGAAATAAACTTTGAAAAAAGTTTTTTAGTCTTTTTTATATATATAATATAAAAAATAAATAAATAATCAGGTTTGTTCAGCCAGGAGAAAACAGTACTAGTTAAAGCATTGCATGAGCAGGGCAAAAGATCATTCAAATCCCAGTTAACACACATACTGATGAAATGTACCTATAATGCACTGTAAGTTGCTTTGGATGAAATCATCTGCCAAATGCATTCATTTAAACATGCATCATGCACTGAATGGATATATACTTTCCCTTTACTCTCTTTTAACCCATTCGAACCTGATTTTTCAGGTGTTTAATCAGCGTGCCTTATTCTTTTGATTGGTTGATTAGGATTTGATCATAAAACTCAGTCAGGACACAATCCTGAAACACTCTCATCCATACACAATTTGTGATGCTGTGCAGATTGAGCAATCAAAAGAATTGGTGGAGGGGGGTACCACATACCCCTTTCAATTAAATCTTCAGTCTAATCAGGATTAAACAGATTTAATTAAAACAGATTAAGCAAAACCCTGCTTATGAGGCCTTCAGAGAGGGTGATGTGTTTGGTTCAAATATTTGGAGTTGAATTTTATTAATGGGAATGTCACTTATTTATTAATTCATTATAATCAATCAAAGCCAACAAGGGTAATATTAATTAATTAATTACAATTACAATTAATAACAATTCTTTAAAAAGTGTGTTTTGGGGGTTAGGTACACCAAAATGGGATGTTTGAAAAGTCAAATTTACTCTCAACATGGTTTCTATAAGTCCTCATTAAGATCAGCTTTGAAAGAAATGCGACTATCCAAGGTTTGAGGAAATCCTCAAGGCAGGATTATTTTTTATTTATGAATTACTAAACCATGGTATTACCATCACACAGTATGCTAGTGTCCTTGACGTGAGAATGATGTTAATGGCTTATCCATGGTATGAGTATTTAAAAAAATAAACTCTTGGAAAACAACTTACAACAGTGTAGTAGTATATACTGATGTAATGCACATTGTATAGCTACATACTGCTTATATTGAACAAAACTAAAACTAGCTTTAAGTAAGAATTAATAGAAAGAATATGATTTATTCACGTAGTATTTAACGATGAGTAAGGACAAAACCGAATCTATAAAACCTTTACGTCGTTTAAAAGAAGCACTGTGTCTTTAAGAGCTATCTGTGGAGAGTAAAAGCGAGTATGCGAGTACGCGAGAGGGAGTTAACACTAAACTTTAACACAATGAGGAATAAAGGATTTAAGACATCTCCTGAAACGACGGAAACTACTGAAGGTAAAAAATTTTGTCGATTGTTTATTTGTTTGTGACTACAATTATTTGCTTTAAGTGACTTTAAAGATGGGTTGATTTTGCCAGGCATATTTTGAGCCGCAAATAATCATCTTTCGTTTTAGTATTTTCAGAAAATTGTTTATATTATCGTTTATGGGTTGATAATGGGTGAATTTATCGCGCCTTTATAACGCACGAGACCTGCGCTATCATTACCAGGTCTAGGTTGAATAAAAACTCATCATGTTAAAATGTTTTGGATGGGATGAGGCAGGATCAACAGTGTTTGTCTACATGTAAATGTTGTACTATGTGTTTGCCCGCAGGTTCGAGTATGAGCTCGCTAAATGATGGACGCAGACACGGACATCAAACTCACAGGTAACATCAACATCAGCATCACATTCAACACAACACAAAATAACCCGTCAGGAGATTGAGATATGAGAAAGTAAATAAATATTTGTTGTGTCCCCAGAGTATGTGAAGTTTTAGCTCAAAATATCATAGATAATTTATTATAACATGTTAAAATTGCCACTTTGTAGGGGTGAGCAGAAATGTGCCGTTTTTGGATGTGTCCTTTAAAATGCAAATGAGCTGATCTCTGCACTAAATGATAATGCCTTGTTTGGATAGTGCAGATTAAGGGGTGGTATTATCCCCTTCTGACATCACAAGTGGAGCCAAATTTCAATGACTTATTTTTTCACATGCTTGCAGAGAATGGTTTACCAAAACTAAGTTACTGGGTTTTTTGTTACATTTTCTAGGTTGATAGAAGCACTAGGGACCCAATTATAGCACTTAAACATGGAAAAAGTCAGATTTTCATGATATGTCCCCTTTAAAGCTGATGAGAGAGGTATAAAATGTACCCTATTCTGGTTAAAAAATATAACAGTTATGCCAACCAGGACAATAATACACATTTCAAATTTACATTTATGCAAAAGATGCCACCCACATAATAATACTATAGTAAGCTTTAATATTAACTGTAATAAACTATTGTAACATTTTAGATACGTTAGTGTTGTCGAACCTTAAATACTAAACTATATTCAGTACTTAAAGTACTGCAGTTCATCAGTTCACTATGCTACAAACGCTTTAGTATACAGTAGGCCTACATTAACAAAGTGTAGTAATTACTGTTAGTATATTACAAATATCTACAGTTTACTATAGTCATTTTAAAATTTACTACAGTATTTTTTCATGTGGGGTTTTTCTAAAGTGACTTATGCTACATTAAAATTAAGATACATTTTATCAGTATGTGTATTCCGTGGGAATTGAACCCATGACCTTTATGTTGCTACTGTAACACTTTAACAATTGATCTACAAAATTGGTGAAGTGCTTTTGTTAGAAGTAGTTTAAAAAGATTAAATCGTTATTCAGTAAAACAATATTACACCTATGAGTATCAATATTAATGTTCGCAAATCTGTTTCACTTGAATGATTGACATTTTTTCTAAAGACTTTCACTTACACCCTAAGTGATTTTGATATTATGGTTAAAGTGCTTAAGGTAGCACTGATGTGTTCACATCAAAAATGAGAAAAATTTTAGTCTCTGCAAGAATCTCAGGAGAGTCACAAGATCAATTGTTTTTTTGACATCTCTTTCTTTCTTTACTGCTGAATGCTTCCTTGCCTCTTAAGAATTTACATGTGACTGTATTACAGAGTATTCGGGTAGATAAATATCTTGCAAGTATTCTACTTAGTACTTAGATTTAAAGGGGACATATCATAAAAATCTCAAAAATATCCTGACTTCTTCCATGTTTAAGTGCTATAATTGGGTCCCCAGTGCTTCTATCAACCTAGAAAATGTGAAAAGGATCAACCCAGTAAAGTTTTGGTAAACCATTCTCTGCAAGCATGTACAAAAATTTGTCTCCCCTTGTGATGTCAGAAGGGGATAATACCACCCCCTTAATCTGCACTATCCAACCACGGCACTGCCATTTAGTGCAGATATCAGCTCATTTGCATTTAAAAAGACACACCCAAAATGGCACATTTTTGCTCACACATACAAATTGGCAATTTTAACATGCTATAATAAATTATCTATATGGTTTTTTGAGCTAGAAGTTCACATACGTACTCTGGGGACAACAAAGATTTATCTAAAACTCCTTATGTAAATTATGACTTCATGACAATACTGTGGGTCAGACAGATGACCTGTTTGGACAATTATGTTGGTGTATGTTTCATAAGATGCTGAAGATTTACAACAGCTTATTCACAAATCTGATTAATGATAATAACTGCGTTGTATAACTTTATGGCAAGCTATAGCATTGTTTTCAAAAACCGCAAAAAATGACCAAAGATCGCTTTATCCTTTTCATACGTAGACATTTCCCCAAATCTTTGGAAAAACAAGTTTTTGTAAGGTGAAATAAATAATCACATTGTTAAGGCCAATGCTTCCAGAAACCAGATTAGTATCTGTCGAAATTCAGTTTTGTCACTCAAGCCCTGTAACAATAAACACAGTGATTTACAGATTAGACCTGTTAGCCGTTTCTGCATTTGTACCCCTGACCTGTTTCACGTGACTGCAGGTTAGTCTCTAATCCCCAAAACTCTCCAAATCTCATGTCTTTATTCCAGAACATCCATTTTGTTACTTACAGCGCTCAAAGAAAAAGGCACACAATGAGAACAGACAATAAATCAAAATAAAGGATTGCGAACTACTGAAATCTACGGATTTCCAGGACTAATTTTTTTTTTTAAAGGACAAAGAAGACAAAATAAACATTTTCTGGACAAATCTGGGATATCTTGGAAATTGCTTAAGCAATGAAAGCTGATTTGGAAAAGAACAGCGAACGGCTATTTTAGGTAGGAAATAAAAGAGTCTACTAAACCTAAACCAGCTCTTCGATCTTTGTACTTTTACTGGATATCTGAACATTCCTGTCTCATTTGGCACAACAGGAGTACAAAATACCTCTAAGAAATTTTTTTTTAGTACAGTGTGATAGTGAATCTATCTACCAACTTCAGCTGAACGCTTGGTTATCATAAATCGTCTCTCAGTCCGTCAGTTGTATAGTGGAAAAACATTAGTAAGATGTGTGACATGTTGGACATCCCGCGTGCTCGCTCAGACAGCACATCCAGCACCGCATCGCAGTCTACTTCAGGACGACTGATACTGCGCCAGCGGATCGCCCAGCTGCTCACCTGTTTGGAAGATCTCAGCTCAGACGATGAGGCAAATGAGGAAGTGTCCCGGACGCTGGACGAAGCCTTTCATCTCTGTGGAAAATACATCAACAGAGAGTCATTCAGGTGTCTGAATTCACAGACGTAAACATCTTCAGCATTTCATTTCCCTGCTCTCATCAATCCTGTATACTTTGTGTGTTTATTGTGAGCATTATTAATTTTTTAAATCAAGACAGTGACCTCTAGGTTGTCTAATGTTTAAATGTGTCTTTGTTATTTTAAATATTTTGCATTATTTACTGTGCAGTTTGTATAATAGGGTTAACAATGCACTCATGATTTAAGGAGGCAGATCTTAACCTTAATTAAAAAAATGTTACGCCGAAAGTGTATAAGAGTAATAAAAACTCTGGCCTGCCAGCAGTTCTTGCTAAACTGTTTTTAACCCATTTTCTTTCCCAAAACTATGTCTCTATGGAATATATTTATAAATTCCCAGTTGATTTACTTTGATTTACTCATGCATGCTGGTTTGTTTCTATTCTCTTGTTTAGGCTGCACATGGTCACATGGAATGTCGGCACAGCGGAGCCGCCAGCTGATGTGAGGTCATTACTGCAGCTCGACTCGAACCCGTCCACTGACCTCTATGTGATTGGGTGAGTAACTGCCATCTGAAACAAAGGATATTGGCAATCACTGCATGTATTCATACTTTAATAAACATAAATAAAAATTCAATGATTTAAAAGATCCACTAACGTGCCCTGAAATGTGGATTTTATTGAAATACTTTCCAGTGAAACAGGAAGTTAGGGCAGGACATACGGAGTGGCCCCTCCCTGCTTTTGAAATAGCCAATAGGGTTTAATTTTCCTCAGCCTGGAATTTGACAAGAAGCTAAAGTGCAGAACTAAATCATAAAAATCATTGATCATTGACAAAATTTGTATGCATTCCAGAATATAGATTTTTAAATATTTTCTTTAAATATCTAAACATACAATATTACCTCTGTTTAAAAAAATATATATATACTTTTAGCCTACCTTCATTTGTCCTTTTTTTGTCACCTCTCAAATATGGGTTTGTTTCTTAAAAAATACAAAATTTTGAGAAGCTAAGATAATTGCATTTTTGCTGCACTTAGAGATAAAAGACTGATAGAGATCAGATTCAGAGTTTGAACTGTTTGACCTAAAGGGTTGCTTTCTGGTTTTATATGTCTGCCCAGTTGGGTAAGAGCGCCACCTGGTGGGTAATAGCAGAATCATGGATTGCCGGAAAAACTTGTCATTGGCATAGAACCGTTTTCTTTTAATTGACGAGTTTGTCAATGGCGCGGAAAGAGTTAAGGTTAACATAGTCATACTAAAAGACAAAAAACTTCAATTTTAATTTTATTGAGACTTTAACTCCAATTTACTTCAAAACACTAAAACATTTTCATGACCCCAAATCTAATAAAATTGCAACCAACCTCAATTTCGAAATGCAAAGAGAAGCTACAACAGCTGCCACAGGACAAACATGTCATCGTCCGAGACAACGTAGGCACGAAACAAGCACTGTAGAAACAGGCCTGCCAAAAAAACACGATTATGCGGTCGCATGGTTCAAAGCATAATCAGCCAAAGTCCTCATATTTATGAGGGGGGGGGCATTTTTCAAATATTATATAGCAATTCTGTCAAGAGATCCTTCTAAAAGTCCCACATTGCACCTTAAAAAAAAAAATTATATATGTAAATTTTTTTAGCATGCCTTTATTACTAAAATCTGACTAACAACACTTAATAAAACTGTTTTAGTAAAATGGCAGTGGAAGCGCGCAAAACTAAACTAAACTGAAGGGACAAATTAAAATAAAATGGAAATAAAACAAACATTGAATTCACAATTTATGTTTTGAAGACCTGTGACCCAATATAAGCAGATGTGTTTGTGTTGCAGGCTGCAGGAAGTGAATGCCGCTCCAGTAAAATATATCACTGATCTCGTCAATGAAGACTCGTGGTGTCATCTACTCATGGACACATTAGCACCAAATGGTTACGTCAAGGTATATGTATATAGATATAGTTATATATATCGAAATAAACTCCGTTTGGAGAGTGAGAAACTGCAACATTAGAATAGAGAAACAGAGATCAGGATGATCTTCTCATTAAGCCTCCATCATTGTTTAGTCCAGGCAAAGGAAAACACTAGAGGCTTTGTTTCGCACCACACTTTTGATCCAAGCCCCCTATTTTTCTATTCATAACTAATGCGCTCTGATTTTAAAAACATTCAAGGAATTTCTGGTAGCAATCTACTCACACCCCAGGTTAAAAATACACAATATTGTTCTCTAAAAAAAATCTGGGTTATTTTCAACCATCCAAACGGGACGAACCTAATCCTTTGGGTTGTAATTTAGCCTATGTTAAATTATGTAAAATGTAAAAAAATAACTTAACCCAACGGCTTGGTTTGTCATTTTATTTTGACCCAACCATATGTGGACAAAAAACAGTATTGTTTTAGTGTGTATTTGATTGTGAAAATATTTTGATTTCAAGAACAATAGACAATTGTGCTATTTGGTTTAAAAATTCACAGTAGTAACATAATCATAATACAATGCACAATTTATCTTCACTGTTTTTAGGTGACATCAATGAGGATGCAAGGTTTGCTGTTACTATTGTTTGCAAAGCAGATCCACCTTCCCTTCATCAGAGACATTCAAGGCACATACACCCGCACAGGGCTGTTTGGATACTGGGTATGAGACAGTGTTACTCTTCTAAAACTCTTGAAATTAATTCATAAAAAAATAATAATAATCTGATATCCATGTTTGCCATTTTTCATGTTGAATTTGGAATAATTAACTCCTGAGCATGTCTAACATTTTTTTTTATTATGAGAAGAGTGGCACAGTGGATAGCATAACACACAGTACTAACAATACAGTATATAATACCACCTACCCATGTATGATTTTTGCATTAAAATATCCAAAGATCACTGTGTTATATATTTTATTCACATGTTCCCGGCTTTCATCAAGTTTTTGATGAAAATTACATATTGTTCATTTAATATTTTTATTTATTCTCTCCAGGGTAATAAAGGTGCGGTGTCTGTGCGTTTCTCTTTCTACGGTCACATGCTGTGTTTTATGAACTGTCACTTGGCGGCTCATATGAACTACGCTCTGCAACGCTTGGATGAGTTTGAATACATACTGGACACACAAGATTTTGACATTTACAACACGCCCCATGTGCTTGACCACAAGTCAGTACATCGCATACGTTTATGCATAAAATATGGTTCTTATATTCTTAAGAAGAACGTACTTTTGTACCATCTTCTAGGGTGGTTTTCTGGTTTGGTGATCTGAACTTTCGTATTGCTGACCACGGCATGCACTTTGTTCGCTCCTCGATCAACAACGGCCGCTTTAACCTGCTGTGGGGAAAAGATCAGGTTAGACAAACAAACATTAGAAATTGACCCTCAAACACCTCTAAAGACACTGAAACCATATAGGATGACCATCTAGACAGCATCTAAAGGGCATCTAGACAAAGCAATTTCACAATGCATTGAGATGCATTTGCAATTAAGATATGGTCAGTTTTTAGATGTTTTAGCACATCTATTTTAAGGAGACTAATTAAAATTAGAAATTAGGATTTCATTTAGGTTTAAGAGAATCTGCAAGTTCCTGCTATTGCTCAAGTGTAAGGGGAGCTCACACCAAATACATCATACTTTAGCTTATAATTTTATTCTGTTTTAATTTTGCATGCACATTTCCTGTATTTTCTGGTTGTATACTAATAAAGAGACTGAGAAATAATAATAAATAGTCACTAAACCATTGCAAAAACAAAACATTTAATAGTGGCACGGTGGCCTAAGGCTTTTCCCAAGCTGTATATGTTTATCTTCTATTGTTTTCTATCTATTCTGTCTCTTACTGTAGTTGACCATGATGAAAAAGAATGAACCTATTCTTCAAGAGTTTGAAGAAGGACCTTTGTGCTTCAAACCAACATATAAATTTGACCGCTTTTCGGAGACCTACGATACAAGGTACCTTCACACACCTCTTAAAAGGAGAGAAGTACACTCATCTTAGCTCATTTCATATCACCAATTTATAACAATTTATACATTCTTTAGGGTGAAATTCACAACCATTCTTTCTTCACACAGAGCGCCGAAGACGTGGTTTGGCTTTACGTAAGATTTGACATGAAAAATTAGTGTTTGTTGCATGGTTCTTTTGTCTGCCTTAACAATACTACCATGCACCTCACATAAAATCCCAGCATACCCTGCCATCCGTAGTAAATGTATTTATACAAATGTAATGTTGTGATTGGGATTGGTTGTAGTTTTCTTGGTACGGCAAGATACATAACCCATCCACGACAGTCATTTGTATGTTGTAGCATGTCTACTTTGTTGAGGTTTACAGTCAGGCTATGTAATTTTCCATCAACATAAATGCCTGAACAGATGAGGTCTTCTGCATCGCTGAGCATTTAAACAAGTGCCAAATCTGTGTCTATACAGAAAAGAGAAAAATAGGCATCTCATTTAGCTGTCAAAATTATTATACAGTGCTGTATGTACCGTGAAACACGTTTAAGCTGTTTGATAAATTACAACGTATGAACGTTGCTTTAATTCAGGATTTATTTTAATAGAGCAGCGACAAAAATATGTTGATTTTCATAGTGTAGACTGTTCATTCTTTTTCCCGTTTCTCTCATCTTTCAGACCCTTCACCTTTAGCATGTCCACACACACAGTCTCAAGAGTAGCTTGATAACACAAAAGCTGTCAGTGTGTCAGTGGCTGACTTTGAGATCTGTCACACAGCATGTTACTCATCAAACTGCATGTCACTGTGTGCTTTAATGTGTGTAGAGTGCATGTCTCTCTCTCTCTCTCTCTCTCTCTCTCTCTTTCTGATGTATTTGCATATTGTTTTCCATTTCAGTGTTGGATCAAATAATATTGACATACCTTAATCTATATATCCAAGCATACGTGACATATAACGATTAAAATTAATAGTGATAATAGTGATATATTACATCTGCATACAATATGACCCTGGACCACAAAACCATAAATAGCACGTCTATATTTATAGCAATAAGCAAAAATACAATGGGTCTCATTTACTAATAATTGCATAAGTTTTTTTGTATTTATAATCACAATTGAACATCTTGCGAAAACTTTCCGCCTAATTCACAAAACGTGCGCACGCACATGGGTGATTCTCACGAAATCCAGATTTAGAAGGTCTCCAGCATCAGAATTTATAAAAAGCCCTTGAAGCGTATTTTTTTGCTCATATAAGATTGAGGTCTGAACTTACTGTAATCATTATTTTTAGAGGATTTTTAAAATATTTTCTATAGAATTATTTAATTATTTTAGATTATCATTATCAAAAATTATCATTACCGCAACATTACATTAAATATATGCATTTACAAATTCATGTTTCGTTAATGAGAACTAAAAAGTTGTCTAGGTACTATGACAAACAAAATTTCAACTTTTATCTGGAGAGAAAAAATAAGAACTGCTTACCTGGTAGCCATCTTGAGTGTCACAGTCAATTATGTCCCTTCCAACAATTTATTTTTAATAATGTTAGTTCCTCGAGAGCTTAAAGACTGATTGAAAATTGTTGCGGAGGATGAGAAACTTGGTTTTGGACACATTTATATTCCTTATTTTGTCTCTACATTTACCATATAGATGATGTAAAAAAAAATACTCTTATGACTGGTTTTGTGGTCCAAGGTCACATATAAGCACACTGTAAAAATTCTAAGTATTTATATGACACCAATGTGAAACATACTATTTCCAAAAATGTCAGGCTGTATGCAAAATGCACAGCACAGTCCATAGTAAGCAGTAAATTAGTTTTCTGTTTCAAATAGTATTGAATAAGGCTTAACTATTTTTTTGTTTCATCGCAACGTTCAGTGGGAAGAAGCGGAAACCGGCCTGGACAGATCGGATCTTATGGCGAATAAAGCCCAAATCAGGTGAGAGTGATGATGAGAGCAGATCAACAGCTGATGATGATGATGATGATGATGAATACACAGTTAAGGTGATTCAGGATATGTACACCTGTGATGTCTCATATGGGGTCAGTGACCACAAACCAGTCATTGGGACCTTCCGCATGGAGGTAAGAAATGTGTACTTATCATACGGGTGTGTTGTACAGTAGGGTGCTTAAAGCGTTTCGTTCATAATAAAAGTTACGAATGATCATTTACATAGATGAGAAAAAAAGTGGACACACCTCTGGTCACCCTGACCGCAGAGGGAATCTGGAGTGCAGATGAAGACGCCACGCTCACCTACACCATCCTGGAAACCTTTGAAGCCTCAACATGCGACTGGATTGGACTTTACAAGGTGAGAAAGACAGGGTGAGATAGTGATGGATGATCGAAACCATTAAAGTAGACAAAAAGGAGATCGGTATCATGAAGCAGGTCACTAACTAGAGTTGATTTATATCTCTGCGTGCAGATCGGCTTCAGAAGTGCCTCCGATTACATCACTTTCGCCTGGGTCAAAGATGATGAAGTGGCTGCCAATGGCGAAGTCGTGACGGTATGGTGGATTAATACTGTATTTTCTGTGTCAAGCGGGCATGCGCTGATAAAGTGTTGTTGATGATATTACTGACGTTAATAAAGACGATAAAGGGTTTATATTGATGAGGTATACATAGACTGTTATGGAGGCCTGGAATTTTCAGGAACTGTAAAGTTGTGATTTTTAGACCTGGTAAATGAATGAAAATCAAACAAATCTAAATGTTTACTTTGTGAATAAAAATTGTATAATGATGTTTTCTCTCAAAGGTCACTGTTAGTAAAGATGAGCTCCCCCTGCTGGCAGGGGACTACGTGCTTGGCTACTACAGCAGCAACATGCAAACACTTATTGCCTTAAGTCCGACTTTCCAGGTAGGTTTCACCTCCATCCATCCCTAAACACACACACACATCTGTTTCTGAGAATTAGGCTGCACATCTCAACTCACCTGCCTTGTCCTTTCTTGGTTAAGATTCTCGAGTCCATACGAGCTGTGATGGACGGTCTGATTCCTGAAAACATCAATGGATATGAGAAATAACTGAAAACATATGTTGCCCTTTCGGACATATGCTCACAGTATTACGAGACATCTGGTTTTAAAACCTGTAACTGATTCAGAAACAGCTTTAATCTCAGGGTTAAAATGATTCAAATGCCAGTTTAGTCAGTGAAAACCCTGATATGTCTTCTCAACTGTTCTCAAGTCATTAAGGTAAATCTGTAGCTCATATTATTGGTACATACTGTACAGTATTAAACCATACTTTTAGAATTTATAATACAAATAGTTATAAAAATGCACTTGCCACTAGATGGCAATAAAGAAATTACATAGTGAATAACTGAGGAGCTCAGATGCAAAAGAGATGAAATTAAACGAATGCTCACGACACGTATTATACATTTATCAAATATTTTCGCTCCAAATCTGCTTAATCCCATACTCAGGCCATTCAGAAATACCGGTGTGTTGTCAGAGTCTAATAAAAATGCTAATTTACAAAAAAACATGTCAGATACACTTTTGCATCCGAGCTTTTGTATTGTATAGTGTTTCTTTCTATAATAATGGGCTTTATTCTAAGGCTGTAATGCTGGTTATGAATAAAGAGGGGCTGTAGGAAAATCCAATAATGCTATATAATACATTCATATATATTATAATATACTAATAAATTAGAAGTACAGTTTATCATTTTGATGGTTAAATACATTTCTGAATAATAAATTCAACTTTTATAAAATTGCTTAAATGCATTCTTTTTTAATACCATACCTCAATCCATGAGTTTTATAGTTTAACAAGCCATGATTTCAGCTTTTTCTGGTAATTGTTATATTTAGTGTAACTGCAACTATTTGATTTATAAATTATGTCACATTGTAAACAATGTTTCTAAAGCAATTAAACACAGTTTTGTAATCTCTGAATGTATTGCTGTTCATTTTTTCCCTAATATTCGGAACAGTGAACATAAAAGGGCAACAGAGTATATATCAAAAAAATGTTAAATACAATGATAAACAGATATAAAAATTTAAATACAATAAAAAATAAAGAAATTCACATTAAAATAGGTATAAATTATTAAAAATTTAGTCAAATGACAGATTTAAAGTATAAGTCCATTTTCTTAAAAAAAAATCCAGATAATTTACTCCCACCATGTCATCCATAATGTTGATGTCTTTCTTTGTTCAGTCGAGAAGAAACTATGTTTAATTAGGGATTAGACTAGTCCTAGACTAAAATAAATGTAAGAGCTGTCCAAACTGAAAACAACTTGCACACTACACAGTAGTGCACACATCTTAAAATACATCAGTGCCCAATTTTTTGCTTCCAAATAAGTAAGGCATGTTTGTTAAAACTAGTTATATTTCCTAATTAAACTAATGCATAGTCCTGGCTTAAACTAGTTCCTTCCTGGAAACCAACCCTAAATGTGTACAGGTAGTTGCTGTCCATTTTTTGCCTGTAATTTTCTTCAAATGTTCCTGTAATTTACCCCAGGGGGCGCTGTTTACTCGCTTATTTGCTGGTAACCCATGACTTTCAATCGTTTGAAATTTGCACACAGAATATTACACTACATATCCGTGTGTGCTACATGGGTTATATTGTGTGGTTTTACCTCTAGGCTCATTTTTGTGGATAATCATAGCTATAAATCAGTCAGGAGAGCTCTTCACCATGCCTAAACAAGAACTAAGAGCTCTCCAAAACACAATGCTATCAGAGCCTGTGATCGTGAGCTATTAAACAATGACACTGACACTGTTTACTCTTGTGCAGACAGTAAAGCTATACTTCAGGATAGTAAACCTAGAAAAACACTGTAAAAAGTAAAAAGTTCAATCAATTTTAAAAAGTTTTTTCAACTTAAAATTTAAAGGTGCATTTTATGTGTTTCCAAGTATTTCTTTTTTTCACAGTTCAGTCTCAATAAAGGGTTTATTATCAATGTTAAATGTTAAAATGGGAGTTAAATTATGACTAAAAAATATTACAAAATAAATAAAAACTTGTTATATTTTATCATCTTAAGTGTAAGATCTTGCCTAGGATTTCTCTACTGTTATTAATTTAATTAGTTTCTTTTAAACAGTATTGAAGTTTACAGCTTATTGGCTTATTTTTCTACATATATATATATATATATATATATATATATATATATATTAGGGATGCACCGATAGGATTTTTTGGGCCGATACCGATTTAAACAGACAACTTCTGGCCGATACCGATATTAAACACTTGTATACAATACTATACAGTTGTTCTATTAGCTAGTTTATCGGCCTTTCTCATGCTATTGCCGATGTGCCGATGGTTTCAAATTCCGATACATCGGTGCATCACTACAGTATGTTTTTTTTTTTTTATAAAATATTAGTTTTGTAATGAAAGTAACTTGTGTTTGCACATTTATATTTTTATCTAAAAATCTAATTTTAGATATTAACAGTAATGATAAGCCTTCAGATCAAAAGGAAAAAGCTCACTTTTTATCAAAAAGCACCCAGTCACATTGTTTTAAAAATAACATTTTACAATTACTGCGAAGCATGGCTGACTGATTTTTTTTTTTTTTTTACAGATTTTCCAATGTATTGTACTGCTATTTACTTTGTTGTATTTTGTTCTGGCTTTCATTGTCTTAGCTGATTCACACCTGAATGTACACATGCCCACATCTCTCAGCTATAATGTTTATTTGACCGCCTGTACTGCTGTTCGTGGGAGGCTGTAAGCCCCACTATAAGGATATGAATGTCTTCAATATTGATATACTGTTTTATTAGTGTTTAAAAGCATGGGCTGAGAGCTCCGACGAAATTAAAGTGCTGCGATAGATTAAACCGAAGCAATTTAATTAAATGCATTAAAGAAAAAAAAAACAGGCGATAATTAGAGTAATTAGGCGCGAATTTCGTCTCCAGTTGTGTCATAGCAGCCACTAAGGAGGAAATTTCTCCCAAGAGAGGACACTAAGACATTACAGGCCTGAAAGATTCATACTCCTTAACACATCCAACTGACCTATGATGTCACCGGGACTGTAAAACTTTTTAATGGACCACTAAATCAGAAGCATAGATTGGAGGCATTTAAGGCTGAAGTGAAGATACGACAAAGCCAAATGAATAGAGATACGGAGAGAGAGAAAGAGAGAGAATGTGAAATGACCTTGATGATGTCAGAAGACATAATAACAGTTAATCATTGAAGTGCATGATTGTTGTGGATCTATACAATAGCACATTATAAGCTCTCCATACTTTTGCAATGCATTAACATCCAGAAAAATAGGATGAAATTTAGCGTGTACCAAAACATTAATTGTTTTGCCCTACAACATTAATTTTGCATAAAGAACCTTTTGTAATTTGAACAATATTACCTTGAGGTGGGACACAGCAAACCAACGCCAATGAAGTATCACTGTGAGGTTGGCAGTAGTAGGTATTCATTACTCATAATGAGAAACTGGAAGACCTGGAATTTGCCTACTATGTCTTAAAAATATGTACTGTTTTTTTGTAATGGGAAAGTATATACATTTAAAGGCGCTGTATGTAGTTTACAGCGGCCTCTAGCTCTGATGTTTCAGATTGCAACCAATAAGTTTACAAGCGCGTGCTCGAACTCATGAGCGAAGGCCAGACTGAGATGTAACACACCGGAGAGAGCATCACACAACATGCTGGAAACTCAGGTAAACTCCCACTGCAAAGTTTAATTGACTGCATTTAGCCTATGTAATGTGGTGTTACGTAGGTAAATTTCCGGTAAGATAACGAAAACGATTAGTGAACTACACTGAACAATTTCAGTAAAACAGTAAAGCCTGGTATATACTGTGCTATTTTAAATAGTCCTTGAGGGTTGTTGCTTGCCACACTGCGCGATCAATATCGTAGTTAAGTCCATGTCACACTGTATAATCTCAGTTTCCATCAATGTCAGACTGTACGAGTTTAAAGACTTTTAAAAGCAGACGCACGCAAACAAACGCGTCCGCAGTTTTACGTCATCGATCGACGACGGCTGGGCATACACACTAAAGCGAAGGCTAGCAAACCGAAACAACATCTAAAAAACTAAAGCACATAATCGAAATATAATTGACATGCTTTGTAGTAATGTTAGCTTACCTGTCCAAGAGGATGAAAGCCAACTCCGGATCCGTTTTTATACCCAAAACAAAGCGGAGGTTTCTCAATAATTCAAATGCCCTGCCAATGTGTTAATCCGTGT
This sequence comes from Paramisgurnus dabryanus, assembly GCF_030506205.2. Lineage (NCBI taxonomy): Eukaryota > Metazoa > Chordata > Actinopteri > Cypriniformes > Cobitidae > Paramisgurnus > Paramisgurnus dabryanus. The sequence continues at coordinate 14,705,479 of NC_133346.1, forward strand.
TTTTGTCCGAAGTTGATCCGATTCACGTTTGGCCTTACGAGCTTCAGCAGATAACTTTTTTTCTTCACAATATGTGGAGTTTGTGTTGGAGTTAGGGTGGCCATTCGTGCCAGTTCCGCCGGACACGTCCCGAACATGTTTTTGGGTTCCTTCTCCAGAAGTCGCGTTGGTCGACCGCATACGTCATCAAGGTTTAATATTCGGGGTTTAATTTCAGAAAAGCAACCTTTACATTTCAAGGTAAGAATGAAACTACAATGATTTTATGTCTTAAAAGAAATAAATCTTAATTTTCTAATGTATTTTAACTGAAATGTGAGAACCTCGATGACGTATGCGGTCGAGCAATGCGACTTCCGGAGAACGAACCCGAAAACATGTTCAGGACGTGTCCGGCGGAACTGGCACGAATGGCCACCCTAGTTGGAGTCTGTGTTGTGCTGGGAGCAGGTCGTTTCAGTCTGTTATCAGACAGTGTCGTCGCTGTTGAGCGCAAAGTCAGTAGACGAGGCGAGAGGCTCGGGAGTGCGCATGCAGGTGACGTCACTGGTTTTCGCGCCAAATCCGGCCCGGTACTTTCACATAAAAATAATTTAAAAAAAATTTCAGAGGTAATAGCAAAACCCGCAAAGTGGCTCATTTTAATGTGAGATTACAACCACTTCACACAAAGGCAATTGAAAAGGGATTAGTTTAAGTAGAAACACTGCGGACAGCTCATTTAAATTTGATATTTTTGGTCTAAAAACTTGACTTATTTTCTTGGGTCGTTTTATTCATCAAGAAAAAGCATCTTAATTTAAGAATTTTTAGTTTTTTAATGAAAATAAAAATACAAATTTTTTTTATCTTGAAAATCATTTTTTTTGCAGTGTAGCGGATGGTGTGACTGTTGGTTTGATGTGTACCTAGCTTTAGATAAGAAAAAAAAACAACACATCTCATGGCAATGCGTACCGATTTTGCGAGGGGGCTAATGTGAACTCGCACGTTCTGGTTTCGGCCTGTGATGTTGTTGTTGGGGCAGGCTTTGAATCAGTCATTATTTTGTATAATCATGTTTTTGCATGATTCCGATCATAAGAACGCATGAATTTGCCACAACGTAAGACAGGTACATTTTCCCATGAGGTCAGTTTGACAAAACGATATAGAGCAGTATTCAAAGCCAGTACCAGTGTCACACGGTGTTCAGTTTCTGTAATTAAAAGCAGAGTAGTTTTTAACTCTTTCACCGCCATTGATGAGATATCTCATCAATTAAGAGAAAACGCTTCCCCGCCAATGACGAGATTTTTCGTCTTTCCGCAATACCGCTATTATCCACCAGGTGGCGCCCTTCCGCAACTTTTTAAACCCGGAAGTATTGCCCTATGGCAAGCGGCTGCATGTCTGTGTCTGTTTTAAAGATCGCTCTGAATGGGATCTCTATGAAAAGTCTGTCACAAAAACGGAATTATCTCTGCTTTTTGCTCAAAATGTGGTGTTTTTGCAGAAACCTACCCATATTCAAAAGCTGATTACAAAAGAACCATTGAAGGTAGGATGAAAGTTTTTTTTTTTTGTTTGTTTGAAAGCAGCGGGTCTGTTCTTTCATTTGGTATATTGTTTATTTATATATTTAAAGAAGAACATTTTCTGGAAGGCATTAAACTTTGGTGAAAATCATGAAAAACGCTGGCGCTGGTTGGCAACTTTTTAAAAAAACGCTGGTGGTGAAAGAGTTAAAGGGATGTACAATCAAAATAAAGCTATTTCATGTCAAAACGTGAAAAAGTGAAAAGCATTTTTCTTCTAAGAAATGACATGTAACACATATTTCAGATGCACTTCTTATCACCTAGAGATGATTTATGGTCACAAATAAATGTCTAGTCCTTCTTTAGTCCAAGTTTCGACTAAACCAGTTCTTAAAATGTTAAAGTCAACCAGTCATATTAAAAAAAATCACCTGGCCGTATATCTACGTGAGCTTAAAAAAAGGTCCAACTATATTTCTCCTGGGAGAAAAGCTTGAGAGCAGGTTATTACACTCTTGAAAAGGATCTCTAATCTGCTGAGTGAAAACAATTCCTCATGTAACCTGGGACTAACACGCAATAGCGTTTTTATTAGTTAAATCACTGTTCTTTGACCTCCGTCACTACAGCAGGACATAAGCCTACAGGTCTGAGATCAGTCCACGGGGAGCCGAAAAGTGATTGGGTCCGGTAGCCTACACACGGACAAGAAAGACTTGTTCCTCTCACAGGAAAAGAGAATATATCTAGCGAACGTTCTCATGAATAAAACATTGGAAGGAGAGGAAGCCGAGTCATTCTTGTAGGCTGGGTTCTGGTTGATTTCCATGGGGAGCAGATGTGAGGTTTATTAACTGGGCCTGTTCTCACCTGCTGAAACTGGACCTGGACGCCCAGCATGATGTTGAGAAGCGGCTTACAGACGCTGCTGTGACTACAAACAAACAATCATTGTCTTGACCCACGAACCTTCAGTGTGTTACCATAGGAGCCTGGGAAAATGAGATCTAAGGGTCTCTGAGTGTGTGCATGTGTATCTGATTCTAGTATAAGACTAGGCTTGTAGCTGTAAACTGAGCATCATTTGAATAAAAAAATTAGGATTCTGTAGTACAGTCAGAGAAATGGTAAAAAATGGTCCCTAGCTGTCACTGGGGCAGTACCCTTTAAAAGGCACCTATTTTATTGCTAAAAACAATGTTATTTTGTGTATTTGGTATAATACAATGTGTTTGCGTGGTTTATAGTTAAACAACACATTACTTTCCACACACCGTACATATTTGTAGCTCCAGTTTTCACTCTCTGCCTGGAACGCACTGATTTTTTACAAAACTCATCGATTGGCCAGTTAATCTGTACATTGTGATTGGCCTGAATACCTCTGACGTCAGCTGGAAATGTGATGCTCCTTACCATGTTTGAAAGATTTGCTCACAATGCAATGCTAACTGGAGTTAACTTACAGGCTGTGAGTCTGAAACGGGATTAATTATGATAATGTCGGTCTTGTTTACATCACAAATCTCAGGAAGTAAACTGTAGCCTACAATCCGTGTGTTTGTTGTAGTCCAAGAAAAGAGATTTACGTTGGAGACGATAACTCGCATCATCGTTTACTTTGGGGTTTGTACCTTTTGCATATGGTTAACATGTACTAATACACACTTACCCACCAAAGAAAATGTAAAATCGTGAATCGGACCGTAGGTGCCCTTTTAAAAAGCAAACCTATGCACCTTAAGAAGAGTTCATATCTCAGAGGTACACATTAATATCAAAGAGTGCATATAGTACCCCCAAAGATACATATTGGTATAAAAACTACATATGGTACATTTTTAAAGGGTCCTGCCCCAGTGACAGCCAGCTAGGGACCATTTTCCCCATGTCTTCTGGCAGGTTCTTATGAAGGCACTTGCTTTAATCACAGCATGGACATAAGTGGGTCATGTACTAAACAAGTTGCCAAGGAAATGTTTAAAGGTGCCGTACAATGTAAAACTGTATTTACCTAGACATAGATGAACAATAGGAGTTTTGTACACGATAATGACATACTGTGAGCCTCAAACACGATTGTTTCCTCATTCTTATGTAAACCAACTGCATACAAAGACTACTGAAAAAAACAGGCCAATCTCAACATATAGCTATGTAGACATAGCAACCGTGCGCAATGAACATTCTGTCTCAACAATTTGTTCCAAAGTGCATGGTATTGTTAAAATGTGTGTTATGCAATATCCATTCCTCGTGGCCTAGTGGGAATATGTTTTTCCTGAATACGACCGTAACTACATCGAGAACAACCCCCGGAATCGTTAGACATTTCAGGCTTTCAGCCCTGAGGTGTTTTCAGTTCACAGCAACTGTCTGAAGATTTGAGTGACTTTCAACCGGTCGGTGGGCTTCGTCCAAACTCTGGACACTAATGTAATGTAGGTGGACATGAATAAATACCTTTTTCTTGACGAAATTTCATTGAAATCCATGGTGAAGAAGGTATTTAAATAAATCATGGACATTTGGTAGTCCCATTTGTAGTGGTAGATAAGCGAATGTCCTGTCAGAACGCCCACTGCAGGCATAGTTATAAAGACTCAAAAAAAGAACTAACAAAATTCTACCTTCTGTTCAAATTTCATGGAAATATCTGATAAAATGAGAAAGTTACAAGCAAAAACGTGAATAATAACCATTTTCGGTCACATACCTCCTATTGTGAGCATAACATTTTAGAATAATCCTTAAATAGAAATTTTCTGATCAGTTTTGAGCTTTGGGGTGTTTGAAAAAGTGCGACGTCACAGTTGAGATGTACGTCCCAACATTAAATTAAATACAATGTTGTTAAAATGCTAAAAACAAAGTTGTGACTGCTGCTGATTTAGCGCTTTATGCTAGTTAATGCTATATACTAGTGTTTAGGTTGAAGTTCTACTCTTGACATTACAGTTTTGCATACTGAAAAAAAACACAAACTTACAAAAAAAATCGATTATTCCTCAAATTCTGTATCTCTGACTGACCCCGGCGCAAACATAAGGTCTGTTTACAAAAACACACAGAGAGCTACTCTAAAGAGCTGCTCGGAGAAACAGCCAATCAGAGCAGACCAGAGCTCAACATTATTATTCATGACCCTTTCAAATAGACCATTTCATTCTAAAGGCAAATCCTACACTGTAAAAAAATTGCTGTAATTATGCAGCTTGTTGCCAGTAACTTACTGTAGAAGATAAAGACTTAAAATGTTTCATGTTCATTTACCTTTGAACAAACTGTTGCCGGTAAATAACATAAATGTAAAATCTACAGTAAGTTACATTCTACAGAAATCTTTTACAGTGTAGGGTTATAAATGGACATGTAAACCCATCTCTGGATAATTTTTACACTTAATAAAGTTACATACCTTCTATGTAGATATCAGAGAACAATTGAACATATTATTTCAATGCATTCTTTGGCACCTTTAAGCTTGATGATCTTGATCTTAATATATCAAAGTCATATTTTCACAGAATGCTCTTTACATTATCCAGGATGATTTTAAGTAGTAAACATTAAACCACACACACACACGCACGCACGCACGCACGCACGCACGCACGCACGCACGCACGCACGCACGCACACACACACACACACACACACACACACACACACAAAAGAGTTTAGCTGGGTTTTCACATGCAGACAGGGACACATTTCTGTAACCATCTGCTGTGGAGACATCCAGTATCAAGCCTATCTAACTTCTAAGATCTACATCAAATTCCATTATTTAACAGGGAATACACATGAACTGTTGATTTATAAATCACTAAATGTAATACCACTCCAGCTTCTTGTACTGTCATCAGGTGTAGTTTTCCACCAGAACACTAGATGTCACTGCTGGAGTTTGAAAACCAGCAACATTTTCTTAAAGGTGTGGGGGTTTTCAGCAAGTGCTTTTGTTGAGATAAACATTAAACTCTGCTGGCAACTTCATCTCTTCTTATATATACTGAATTAGTAAGAGTGTGCTCTTGAATCTTTCCACAAATGGACTCTAACTTTAAAGTATTTTGTTTTTGTAAATGTCCCTAAGCTAAATTGGAGTGCGTTGAATAGAAATACAATCCTAATGAGCCAAATGAAATCAACAGATTCAATTACTTTCAAAAGTAAGAAGTGATTCGAGATGATCAGAATATGAATGTCTACGTTTATGCGGTTGCAAAAGGGAAAAGATAACATTGTTTTGTAGAAAGTTTCAGTGCTGATGTTAGGATCGAAAAGTATTACACTTATTTGGCAAAAAAACTGATCCAAAGTGGCAGAAGTTGCACACACAATGTCAAGAAAACACATGGACTGATACACCTTTAGAAATAAAGGTACAAAAGTTGTACCTTTTTGTCACTGGGACGGTAGGTACAGATATGTACATTTTTGGTACCAGTTTGTACCAGCGTGTACCTTAGAGGTACCAATATGTACCTATACGGTACAAAAGTGTCCTTTTGAAAAGGTAGTGCCCCAGTGACAACATTTGTATCTTCATGCACCTTTTTTTCTGAAAGGTCCAGATCTGGACGTGCGCATTTATTCCAAATTCTCACTTTTTTAAGACCACAGTCTGAGTTACGTCAGTGTTAATATCTCGCTCAATTAAAATGCCTGCTGTGATTAGCCGGATCCCTTAAAAGGCACTTTGAGCCAAAACGGTATTAGCAGGCTCATTGATTCCTGGCATAACCATCTTTCAGTTGGCTCATCAACGGCCGTAATCACGCAACTCAGGCCATTACAAACTACACGGCCGCCACTGACCCCTGACCAGCTGGATAATCCATCACTGACATTTTAAACAATAAAGCCATCGTCAGGTACTGTACAGCTACACTGAAGGAAGTAGGGCACGGTGTGGGATAGCAGTCAGGTTCTGCTCCAGAAACATGAACTAACTAAACTAATAATGAGCCATTATTGCTAATTGAAGGAGGAACTAGCATGTTAGATTGATCATAAATGCTTTTTTTTGCTCTTTAACATCAAGAATGGCGGAAGGGTGTGGTTTTACGGTTAAGCAAGAAATTTCTCCCTTTATTTCTTTTCCTTCATTCCTTAAGAAATAGATGAATGTATTGATTTTCATATCTTCATTGGTCCCAAAGGCTGGAACGGCAGAAATGCATAGCGAGGGAATGTTAATGCTGGAACCGTTAAGCTGGAGATGTAACTCATTACAGGCTGCTGAGTCAGGACTAATATAGGACACACAACAGGACAATGATGAGCTACTTCAGCAGATTTCTCATAGCCTGCTTAAAGACCTAAAACAACAGCTGCCAAACAAATTCAAATGAATGTTAAATAATTTTACTTATTAAACAAGACTTCAAATGAGAAAAACATGAAGAGCAGAACTTGATTTTATATATCTGGATATTGAAATGCTGAAGATAGTTGAAAGGGAATGGTTGCTGACATAAGCCAAAAATCACAGTTATTTCAGAGGCGGTGCAAGTTATTATATTGGATGAAAGATTACAAGGCATTTTTTCAACAATGTGCAAAAAGAAATATTTCAGCCTGATCTCATGGGTATATATTTACATTCGGCAGACTCAGGTATTCACGAGTATTTCACAAGATGGCTAATACGTATGAATTCATGTATAGTGAATCAAACAAAAACGTATGATTATTATAAAACAAAACAGCATTGATGAAGCCCCGCCCCTAATCCCAACATCACTGGGGTGAAAGCAGATCATACTAAAATGAATAAATGAAAGGACATTATTTATTTATTTATTTATTTTTACGCCATATTCCCGCATCTATGGCTATATTCATGGCGAGAAACTGGTTAACTCTTTCACCGCCATTGACGAGATATCTCGTCAATTAAGAGAAAACGCTTCCCCGCCAATGACGAGATTTTCCGTCTTTCCGCAACACCGCTATTATCCACCAGGTGGCGCCCTTCCGCAACTTTTTAAACCCGGAAGTATTGCCTTATGGCAAGCGGCTGCATGTCCGTGTCTGTTTTAAAGATCGCTCTGAAAAGTCTGTCACAAAAATGGAATTATCTCTGCTTTTTGCTCAAAATGTGGTGTTTTTGCAGAAACCTACCCATATTCAAAAGTTGATAACAAAAGAACCACTGAAGGTAGGATGAAACAGGTTTTTTTTTGTTTGAAAGCAGAGGGTCTGTTCTTTCATTTGATATATTGTATGTTTATATATTTAAAGAAGAACGCTGAATGATAAACGCTGGCTGGCAACTTTTTTTAAAAACGCTGGCGGTGAAAGAGTTAATCCAAACACAAGCTGGGGGAGGGACAATTTGGCATCTCCAATTTGCCTAACTTGCATATTTTTTGGCCTGTGGGAGGAAACCGGAGGACCTGAGTAAACCCACGCTGACACAGGGAGAACATGCAAACTCCACACACAAAAAGGCCACCCGACCTCGAACCGGGGACCTTCTTGCTGTGAGGCAACAGTGCTGGACATCATTTCAATAGACACCGCACATAGTTACAAATTCCCATGGGATTGTGTTATACAATAGGAACACCTTTTAGAAAAAAGATACATTTTGAATATTTCCAATTTGCGACTGGAGCAGATTGAGACGCACTGCGCATTAATATAACATAATCGGTTCAACCAAGAAGTCGATCCGGACTTTACCTAGAATAGGCTTTATGCCCAGCTGCACCACTTCCTGAACTTCAGCCAGCTCCTTGTTTCCTGTCTGCCATTATTGGACAAACTGATTAATCCAGGTGTGCCTGACCTCAGTAGTCACAACAACAATAATCAGACACAGGTGGATTAATCAGTTTGTCCAATAATGGCAGACAGGAAAAAAGGAAATGGCTGAAGTTCCGGAAGTAGTGCAGCTGGGCATAAAGCCTATTGTCATAAGATCGGCCCAAATTCAGCCTTATTATCTTTTGGTGTGTGCCAGGCTTTATGTTAGTTAGTGGTCGGGGCCTGGCTGATGGACTTGTTCACCAACCAAACTTATCTTAGCCGTGCAGTCAGCATGGTCTTTCTTACGAAGCTGACTGTCCACGGTAGTCTTTGTTGTTAAGCTAGATTACCAGCCAGGTGGATTCAAAGCCACACGCCAGCATCCCACGCTGGGTACCAGCACCTCAAACGCAACATTAGCTGAGCTTGAGTCTTTTAAACAGCAACCGTCGGTGACATACAGATGAGGAGAATAAGAACATGACGAGAGGTGAAGTGTATAAGGCATCAGTTTTTGATTGAAGAGCGACACTCAACAGCAAGATCTGTGGGTGTACTGATAACACAATGAACTTCCTGCCGTTTGCTCCAGCTGTTTTACATTGTAGCAAACCCAGTCTTGACTTCAAACAAATTGGGGCCCTACACTCATCCGTGCCGAATGGTAATTGCAGACAGGTAAGACTTATGGATGTTTTAATGTGTGCCTTCAACCAAATGTGGGATGGTGATCACATTTGGCACCGGTTTTGATGTTCTTGTTTGTCTTAATGCACACTTTATCCTTTCTGCTGACAGTAATCACTTATACAAGCACTCTGTTACTACTGCTAATATTAAGGAATAGATGTTTGTTCGATTTTCCATGGTGGACAAAGACATTGTCATCACTTACTTTAAAAATCATATTAAGGGAATAGAATCTCATGGAGATGAATGAATGGACTCTTTGGGGGCATACTGTAGCAACCACCCGAACTTCAAAATACACTTCACCCATAACCATCAAAAAACAGTTATGAATGTTGTCACTGAGGTGGTAGCTTTTTTAAAAAGGACATTGTTGTACCTAAAGACTGCATATAAATACCTCAAATGTACAGATTGGTACCATTTGGTCCTAGATACAGTAACATGGTACCGTAAGCAGACCTTGTAGGACCTAATATGCTTATAAATATGAATTGTTCTTAAAGGGACATTCTACTTATTTTTAAAATATGCTAATTTTCCAGCTCCCCTAGAGTTAAACATTTGATTCTTACCGTTTTGGAATCCCTTCTGCTGATCTCCGGGTCTGGTGGTACCCCTTTTAGCATAGCTTAGCACAATCCATTGAATCTGATTAGACCATTAGCATCGCGCAAAAAAATAACCAAAGATTTTCGATATTTTTCCTATTTAAAACTTGACTCTTCTGTAGTTACATTACACATGTGTACTAAGACCGAAAGAAAATTAAAAGTTGCGATATTCTAGGCAGATATGGCAAGGAACTATACTCTCATTCTGGCGTAATAATCAAGGACTTTGCTGAGGTACCATGGCTGTAGCAGGCGCAATAATATTACACAGCGCCCAAAAATAGTCCCCTTACTAACTTTTAATGGCAGGGGACTATTTTTGAGCAGTGCGTAATATCACTACACCTGTTGCAGCCATGGTACACCAACAAAGTCCTTGATTACTATAGTTATTTTCGTTAATAACGTTTTAAATATGGATATTTCTACAACAACACCACGCAGATTACCCTCAGAAGATCTTTGTTTATCTTCCTGGAGCCGTTTGGATTTATTTTGTGAAGGATGGACGCACTTTTTTTGGACTTGAAGGTCGTGGACCCCTTAACTTCATATTTCATTAACTGAAAGATCTAAAATATTTTCTAAAATATCTGAAAATGTGTTTGTCTGAAAAACGATGGACATATATGCAACTCGGACAGCTTGGGGGTGAGTAAATCATGGGTTTAATATAATTTTTGGCCAAACTATCCCTTTAATTGTCTGTCGGTCTTATGTAACTACAGAAAGTCAAGTTTTAAATAAGAAAAATAGCAAAACTCTTTGTTTATTTTTTAACGCAATGCTTATGGTCTAATTAGATTCAATGGATTGTGCTAAGCTATAAAAGTGCTAGCGCCAGACCCATAGATCAGCTGAACGGATTCCAAAATGGTAAAAATCAAATGTTTAACTCTAGGGGAGCTGTAAAGTGAGCATATTTTCAAAAAAAAGTGGAATGTCCCTTTAATGCAAAACCATACGTACAGATTTGCCAGCCCCCAGATTGAAGGGAAAGTAGTTTTTGTTTTTTGCAAAATGGAAGAACAAAGACGTCAAGTGATTACATGCTCATCAGGCATTCCTTACACGTTCAACGCTCCTACCGCCCACAGTGAAACTTTATGCGAGTCTCTTTCAAAAGGTGAGCAATGCCTTTGGGTGGATAATATATTTAAACGCTCTGATCAACATTTTACAAGCATATAAAGCAGACACCCTCGAGGCCCTTAGACTATTCCCAAAGGATCCTGATCTTTCTGGTCACCTTGTTTTTGATATATCTTTCCCATAGTTCAGTTCGTCCTGCTAATGAAGGCCATTTGCTCGCACGGGATGAGAGGTTACTAAGTCACAGCACCCATAAAAAACACGATCACCTGTAGAGCAAGTCACACGGCCATTATGAAAAAATACCTTTCCAATAACAAAGTGTCCTTCCCAGCGCTGTGACTCACTCACTCAGTTTGGTCACTTGTACTCTGAATGTGGGTCAGAGGGAAAGGCTATAAATTAGTATGAAAACTCCAATAGTTTTTTCCCATTAGGCTTCCTTATTATCCGTACAGTGTGGGTGAATGTCAAGGATTCATATTGCTTTAGACATATAGTAAAATGAAAGGAAGCCTTTTTTGGCCCTTTGATCACAGAGCTTCAGTCTTGTGTATCTTCACTCTGTTCTTTTCTCCGGGAATCGTCAGAAGATCCGAGTGGCCCGTTTTGAGCTGCGAGGATCTCATCAAGAAAACATCTAAGGGCTGTAATTATTCAATCCTGCTGCTCATTAAGAAATCTTCAATTGAACATTCTTCACAGAGAGAGAGACAAAGACGAATATAGAGAGCCAGAAAGTGGAAACGGGAAAAATGAGTGATAAGAAAGTCACTGTAAGGGGGCGCTTACATTTTTAACCAAAAACGGGATGCTTTTCATGCATTTCCACTGTTCATTTACACAACAAGGGCATTTTGGGGCCTAGAAAATGCAAACTATTGTCAGGGCAAGTAAGAGTTTGAACCACTTGATTGACCAGGCCAGCTGAAAAACCATTTGCATTAAGCTTTGCCCCACAAATATTTAATATTAGTATAAGATCAAAGTAATCCATCACTGAATTACAGGGCTACCATTGGTGCCCAACTTCATGATCTTGCCTCTCTCCACAACCCCACGAGCCTGCCCTGGATGCACATCTTGTCAATAAAACATAACAAAAACTAGAATAACATCACAAGCTGCGTGAAATAATACAGAAAGCAAATTGATTCAAATAAATTTTACTTACTTTATACTGCAGCCATAACATACACCTTTTTACACAATAAACATATTAAATGCACATTACATATATACTGCCCTGCTTGGAAAACACATCACAAATGCTAAAAGAGAGCTGAACAACTCCGTGGTAATTTAAAACAGTGAGTAAAGTCAAAGGTATGATCAAATAAAGGTACATAAATTGTTATGCGTTCCAGGCATTATCAATCCCTGGTCTTTTTTTCAACTGTGTGGAAAAGATAGATTATAAGCGTCCTTTTATACTGTACGAAAGAAAATTTACCAGACGTGAGAGCTCAGTTTTTAATTTCAACCAAAACGGAATGTCTCCCCTATGTTGTGTTATGATGTCAGTCACAAGATCACAATGTCGGGTCCGACGTTGGGGTTTGACGTCTACTTGACGTCAGGTTTTGACATCAATCTGATGACTGGATTTGACGTTAAACCAACATAGGGGCTTAACATCAGTCTGACTTAGGATTTTGATGTCGGGTTTTGACGTCAGTCAAACATCCCAATGTCGAATCCGATGTTGGGGTTTGACATCTACTTGACGTCAGGATTTGACATCAATCTGATGACTAGATTTGACGTTAAACCAACATTGGGGCTTAACATCAGTCTGACTTTGGATTTTGATGTCAGGTTTTGACGTCAGTCAAACATCCCAATTTCGAATCCAACGTTGGGGTTTGGGTCTATTTGACGTCAGTTTTTGACATCAATCTGATGACTAGATTAGACGTTAAACCAACATTGGGGTTTAACGTCAGTTTGACTTCGGATTTTGATGTCAGGTTTTGACATCAGTCAAACATCCCAATGTCGGATCCGACGTTGGGGTTTGACATCTACTTGACGTCAGGTTTTGATACCAATCTGATAACTGGATTTGACGTTAAACCAACATTGGGGTTTAACGTCAGTTTGACTTCGGATTTTGATGTCGGGTTTTGACGTCAGTCAAACATCCCAATGTCGGATCCGACGTTGGGGTTTGACGTCTACTTGACGTCAGGTTTGACACCAATCTGATAACTGGATTTGACGTTAAACCAACATTAGGGTTTAACGTCAGTTTGACTTCGGATTTTGATGTCGGATTTTGACATCAGTCAAACATCCCAATATCGAATCTGATGTTGGCGTTTGACATCTACTTGACATCAGGATTTGACATCAATCTGATGACTGGATTTGACGTTAAACCAACACTTGGTCTAACGTCAGTCTGACTTCGGATTTTGATGTCAGGTTTTGACGTCAGTCAAACATCCCAATATTGAATCCGACGTTGGGGTTTGGGTCTATTTGACGTCAGGTTTTGAAATCAATCTGATGACTAGATTTGACAATAAACCAACATTAGGGTTTAACGTCAGTTTGACTTCGGATTTGGATGTCGTATTTTGCTGTCAGTCAAACATCCCAATGTCGAATCCGACGTTGGGGTTTGACGTCTACTTGACGTCAGGTTTTGACACCAATCTGATGACTGGATTTGACGTTAAACCAACACTAGGTTTAACGTCAGTCTGACTTCGGATTTTGATGTCAGGTTTTGACGTCAGTCAAACATACCAATATTGAATCCGACGTTGGGGTTTGGGTCTATTTGACGTCAGGGTTTTGACGTCAGTCAAACATCCCAATGTCGGATCCGACGTTGGGGTTTGACGTCTACTTGATGTCAGGATTTGACATCAATCTGATGAGTGGATTTGATGTTAAACCAACATTTTGAAACACTGAAACACTGATCTGCAAATCCACATTCTTAAAGCGCTGCAACACAGACAGTTCTGTGCGTTCATATCACACGCTAAAATTTATTTTCGGCTATTCTTGTCTTTAAGTTGTGCTGGCATTAGTATTTGTTCCAAAATGTTTAGGCTTAGACTTTATTATTCATCATATCATAATGCATCATATAGCTCAGTATTCATAATGGTATATACAATTATATATAAAAAATATATATGTATGTATGTATGTATATGTATATGTATAATAAATGATTCATATGTATGTATATGTATAATAAATGAATAACTTATGGCCTTTGACAAAATGACTGATTGAGCAATAAATCAGCGCTGAATATATTCAGCCAAAAAACTGCCCTGAAACAAAAGTTTCTCTGTTATCAGGCTCAGCCTGGAGAAGAATAAAAACCTGTTTCTCAATATAAATTGGAGCTCTTTGCCAACTCTGCAGCTTATAAAGTGCTGTTTTCGGACCAAACTGCAAACTTCGAGGGATAAACTGAGTAATTCATGCAGGACGCCCATGGAAGAGATGTTCAGGATAACGGCTGATCCTTCCCATGAGTGGCTCTGATCGAAACCAGCATGATGTTTATTCAAGTGCTGCGGTTTCCATGTGAAACCTGCAATATTGAATGTGCGCCGTGGCTATTCCTGCCAGGCTCATCTTTTCAAACTGATAGCTGTCAGGACAGAAACACATTCAGGGTCTAAATGTTAGTTTGTCTTTGAGAAAGCGAAAAGAACGAGTGTGATAACAACAGAACAGGTGTGAGATAAGGTGAAGAGAATGAGTAGATGGGTCCTGTTAAGGAGAAAAAGCGAAAAAAGACTAACTTTAAACTGACTTTGAAGCAACAGTCTTTTAAATAAATCATGGTGCGAGTCTGCCAAAATGGAGGTTGTAAACGGCACTTGCGTCTCGCTTTAAAAATTCATTACCTGTCACTATCAAACATTCCTTTAAGTGTGTGCGTTTGTTTGTGTGTGTCTGAGACGAAGGGAAGGTATTTTTCTTTAAAACACGAGTATTGGGACAGAGAGAAAAATGCTTTAAGTTCAGTAAGTATTCAGTAAGTGTCTCTAATGCTTTCAAGTGAAAAGAGAAATTATTCAGTGTATCTCCTTTAAAGCTCCAATCTGAAATGTTTGCCTCTATACTGCCACCTCTGTTTGAAACATACAATTGCAGGTTACTTTACATGTTACTCCCATTCTTTGTATCTTTGTAGGGGTGTATCCAAATATTTGTCCAATCAAATGTTGTTTAAAATTAGAACATACTCTGAGTAGCCAATCATTGTCCACCGCTGTAATGTCATCAAAAGATAAACAAAAAGCTCTTTGATATGTATTGCATGACAAAGAAAATCTCTAAGCTCAGCTCTTCAAAGCAATTCATGCGCTCTTTTAAAAAAAAGACAATAAAAAGACCGAAATTAACTACCAACTACATTCACATAACAATCTTCCGAAACATTTATTAATCTCTTCGAACAGTCTAAGGATCTAATTAGCCGTCGAATGTGTGATTACATTCCGAATGCCTGTTTGTTTTTTCACCCACCTATTCATTTATTATTTTTATTACACCCTTAACAACCTGCCTCTGCAGTCGGCCCTGAAATAAAATGCCACCTAGACCATAAAGGATATTATTTGGAAGACGTCAAAAAGCTAACAGGCTAAATGTCTACCCTATAGCAGAGGAAACAAATGATACATTTAGGTTTTATAAATATGGGACGCAAAGATCAATAGCAATATGAAACTGAGGTACTGGGTTTATGGACCTGCCCCGAGAGGGTGTGCGGGAGAGGGAGAGCTAAACAGAAAGCTTTTATTATGAAGAGAAAGTTAGCCTGTCTTTCACAGGCTAACTGATTGGAGACGGCTCTTTCAACTGTTCGTTACAGGCCTGCCTCATTCCAGGCCCCTGCGCTTCATCTGAAAACAGCCTGGGGAGATGACTGAATGGGCAGTAACAGGAGGAGAGGGAGAGAAAGAGAGAAAGATAGAGACAGATTGGGAACTCTGAAAATAAATCAAGTATGAGGGACATTATGAACTTCAGCCTAAAGCCTCCCTCAGGCCTCACCTCCATCTCCAGAGTCGCACTTGTATCATGGGCAGAGCAGCGCACTATTAGGACTCATTCAATACCTTGGACGTTTAACACATTCATTACGCAACACAAAAGTCTACAAATGACATGCAAACACAAACGAAAACAAACTATTGGATGCCTACATGCATATTTTTACATTGCATAACCACCTCTTTGGAGAACATTAAAGGGTTAATTTGTGCTAAAAAATAACTTTTTGTCATTATTTAATCACCCCCATGTTGTTCAAACCCTGATGGCTTTTTTGTTTTTCAGAACCATATTTTTAAAGGGGACATATCATGACTATTATTACAAGATGTAATGTGTGCCTAGAATGTGTATGTGAAGTTTTAGCTAAAAATACCCCACAGATAATTTGTTATAGCATGTCCAAAATGCCCCTATTTGGGTTGAAGAAAAAACCCAAATCGTGTATGTAACTTTAAATGCAAATGAGCCACTGCTCCCTACTACCTACCAAAAGACCGTGAACTCTTTGCGTTAAAAATAAATCTGATTCTTGTGAATAGAGTCTGAGACAATAGTATCGTTAGCCACATTAGCACTACAATTTTTAATTAATTAATTATTTAAATTGGCCGTGGGTGGAGCTTTGTTCGTGTGATGTAACATTAACAAGAGAATCAAAATAGCATGTCTAATGAGACTGCTTTGGCTTAATGAAGAAGGATCGTTTTTTATTGTAGGGTCTTGTGTCTGCACACTGCCAACACACATTTATGTCCAAACACCTTAGGAACACCTGTTCAATTTCTCATTAATGCAATTATCTAATCAACCAATCACATGGCAGTTGCTTCAATGGATTTAGGGGTGTGGTCCTAGTCAAGACAATCTCTTGAACTCCAAACTGAATGTCAGAATGGGAAAGAAAGGTGATTTAAGTAATTTTAAGCATGGCATGGTTGTTGGTGCCAGACTGGCAGGTCTGAGTATTTCACAATCTGCTTAGTTACTGGAATTTTCACGCACAACAATTTCTAGGGTTTACAAAGAATGGTGTGAAAAGGGAAAAACATCCAGTATGCGGCAGTCCTGTGGGAAAAAATGCCCCCCCCCAAAAAAAACGTTTGGCCCCTTAGTGCCAATTAGGCATCGTTTAAATGCCACAGACTACTTGAGCATTGTTTCTGACTATGTCCATCCCTTTATGACCACCATGTACCCATCCTCTGATGGTTACTTCCAGCAGGATAATGCACCATGTCACAAAGCTCAAATCATTACAAATTGGTTTCTTAAACATGACAATGAGTTCACTGTACTAAAATGGCCCCCACAGTCACCAGATCTCAACCCAATAGAGCATTTTTGGGATGTGGTGGAAAGGGAGCTTCGTGCCCTGGATGTGCATCCCACAAATCTCATTTTAATGGAAGCTTGGTGACTTCCAAGAACACGAGCGACAGTGACCATTGTCGACAGGAATTGGGCATGTTCAGCGCATAGTTGAGAACAGAAATTTATGCAAATTACGACTTTTGGGAGCGACTACCATTGAGAGTGAAGCAGTGGAGTTCACGTCAAACGTCTTTCATCATTTACTGAGAGGACGGTTAATAATTTGATCGTGCTGTAGTTGTTACTAGGACTACCAGAATTGGGAACACACCCCAGCGACCTCATTTAAAAAAGAGACGGGTGACAGACAGCGAAAAAAAATCGCTGGCAGTGAGCATGCAGCATTTGTTCTGGATGCTCTGCTAGAAATTAAATCTTAAAAGACTTAATTTGATTTATGGAAACTCACCTTTACTCACCTTGGCTTAACAGACTATATAAAGGGGATTGCCATAAAATTCAATGAGCTGTAATGAGGCAGAAATGAGATCGTGATTTATTCAATCACTGTTCTACTTTAAAGCTGTATTTTTCAATAAATGGCACACCCTAACTGCTCAGTACTGCATAATGAAATACCTCCGGTGTGCTGTTCTCTTTAAGAAAAGTGCAGTTTTAAGCCGGGGCAGGTAAAGCATTTTTATACAGGTACTGTAATAGTATTTTTACAGTGTCTAAGCCAAGGTTATGTTTACAGCACATCAAATTCAAAGCTCTGGACACAAGAGACCACAAAGATCTACTTTGTAGCTCTCATAGACGCACACACTAACCTTGAAATACCAGATAGCAAAAGTCATTTACTGTAAGTAAAACTGAGCAAATGTGTTTTAGCTCATTGCTCAAACTAGCACATAACTTACACTAAGTTACTCATGGGAACAGTTAGCAATGCATAACAAAGGCCATGGGTTCAAATACTAGCAAACCCACATACTGATTAACATATTGTGAGTTGTTTCAGATAAAAACATGTGCCAAATGCATGAATGTAATGCGTGATTGAGATGGAGTTTACAAAAAACTGTGTTTAAATGAGTCTCACGTGACCCCCAAACTGCAGCCTGTACGAGTTCAGTTTGATTTTATATCTGATCCAAAACGTGATCAATGAACTCTCTTTGGCCTTGTGACATTTATCTCTCTGCTGCAAACAGAAGCTCAGGAACAGATGCTTGGTCTGATAATGATCAGAACAGATGTGATGGATGGCCCCAGTGTAACAGCAGAGGACAAGATGGAAGCCAGCAGACTGATGAAAGAAAAGACATTCATCTGTATCTACATTTCTAGGAGACCCGTGAGGCTGATATGTACAGGTTTATTGGTCCGTTTATTAAAGCAACACTAAAGACTTATTGCTCTTTGCTCCCCCTACAGGTTAGAAGCGTAATTGTTCATTAGCACTGTCGTAAATACTGCAGCATAGCTGGCTCTGATTGGATTGTAGGTCTGCCGTAAAGCAAGTTTTTGTAGTTTTCACTCGAACTACAGGACCACTACCCGACGGTTGGAAACTTCTTTAGTGCGGTTTTGGCCCATAGAGGGCTGCAAAGCGAATGTGAAAGTGCCATTCACCCTGTTTTGAGTGGATGAACCACTGAAACTTTTTTGGAAACGTTATTTTAAGGTAAAAAAAAACTCTTTGGTGTTGCTTTAATCAGAGGAGCCTTCATATCTTTAGACATTTGAGTTGCATTAACTTTATTTTTCATATATGATAAACAGATTTTTAGGGAGGCTTATTGTTACCCTTAGGAAAAATTTTATTGCTCAGAGGTTGTGTTTTTATACTGAAGCTTCAGGGATTTCATTTAAGTGTTTCATTTAAGTATTAACTTACTGTGATGTTTCCCCTAAAAGTGCTTAACTCTTTTTTTAAGTTATATTTTTTGGCAAGTTTTTGCCTTTATTACAGTTTTTCTCAGTTGCTTTGGTACATTTCTCGAATCATACTCACAATTTGCAAAACAGTAAGTGCATTTCTCAAAACAATTCGTACAAATAGCAAAACACCATGGATAACCTGCAAAAGCCACTCTTTTACTCAAAATCTTTAGTTCATCTCTCAAAATTAATATCTGTGTCAATGAACATGTCAGTGCCATCAGAATAACAAGTCCTTGTGTCATTGTGTATGGATAAGACAGTCAAATTGTTTAGTCATGTTGTCATTATAACAGTTTACTCTGGAGGGATGTTCTGATGTAAACTATGGCTAAAGATTTGATGACAATATTGTAAATTGTAAGTTATACCTTAGTCTAAGTTATGTGGGAGTTTGACTGCAAGAGACTTGACAAAATTTACATTTACGCTTTTACTGTTTGTACTGTAATTGGTTGACAGACCATGTCATAATGATACAGAAAGGAAAAGACAGCACTGCATAACATAAAAAAAAGTAGAAATGTGAACATGGGACAATATCTTTAGGGAAAACTCTTCCAGCTCCTGACCCAGCAAGCATGTTTGGCTAAAACAAGGCTAAATTTTGGCTGCCAGTAAAAGTCTAATAGACGTCTAACCATGACCCAAGAATAGACAATGTGTATACTTGTAAAAGAAATGAAAGCAAACACCTTGAACACTTGTTGACTTTGCTTACATGTTGGAATATCATACATCTTCAAGTTATTTTGGCAAAAATGGCATGTAACCAAATTCAAGGTTATTTAGGGTAGAAGTGGGTTACTATTGGGTCTATAGCCATCATTTCAACGTCTCGGTTTTTGCTTGCTGGGGGACGTTTCTGTCTGTTAGAGAAAGTCAAGATTCACCTGCGAGCAATTTACCAATTCAGGACAGATTTAGAAAAAAACGTCTAATGGAAATGTATGGAAATATGTTTGACCAAACCCTGTATTATGAGAACTTGTTCAACCATTTTGCAAGTAAAGACTTATACTATGAACCAATGCCTAAATGTTGTGTGGAGTGAGACTATTCAACAGAGACCCATTATAATACATTTTGATCAACATGACATAAGCAACTGATAATGTAGGAAAAAGCAGAGAATTGTACATAATCATTTGCATGGATGTACCAAAGCATTTGCAACTTGTTCAAAGAAATGAGAAACTGCTTTTTTGATGTGCACAAGTGACACAATGCTGTGAGAATTGAACAAGCAGTTTTGAGAATTTCAATTCTGATCTGAGAATTGTACCAAAGCGACTGAGAAAAACTGTAAACATTGAGGTTAGGAGAGGACAGGAAAGTACAGGGAGGAGAGGGGCTATGGGATCGGCAAATGACCATGAGCCGGGAATCAAACTCGGGTCGCCGAAAGTGCGAAAGCACCACATGTCGGAGCACTGCCTACAACACTATCGGCTCTGCAAAAAAACTAATGTTGTGCAAAAAGCTGAGATAATTGCATTTTTGTGAAGACTTTTGATAGAGATCAGATTCAGAGCGATGATCAAAACATACACAGAGGTTGAACTGTTTGACGTAAGAGGTTGCTTCTGGGTTTTATAAGTTGGGTAAGAACACCACCTGGTGGATAATAGCGGAAATATGGATTGCTGGAAAAAGTTGCATTGGCAGGGAAGTGTTTTCTCTGAATTGATGAGTTAATATACGAGTTAACTCGTAAATGGCGGGGAAGGAGCTAAGAGATATAATGTTTTAACCAGTTTGCTTGCTAATATGCATAACTCAGATGTCTAAAGTTAAACAAGGAAACTGAGAAGGGAATGAGATGTTGTGTCATAGTGGTGACGCTGCTGAAAAAAGGAGAAACGCAACCTCTAAGATATAAATCAAACTACTCCGAGTTGTTTTAACCCAAAATGCTGGGTTGTTTCGGATCAAATATACACAATTTCTGGGTTAAAGTCACAATGAAGTGGAAGTAGCAATTGTCTTACTTTCCCCGTCGTGACGTATATCCGAGCGAAACAGCTACTGAAATGAGAATAAAAGGTAGGCCTGGACTTGAATTCGTTTATCGAGAATTTATTGGATCGTTGGATGTTGGTTCATGTTGCTATTTGCTAATCGCTGCATTCTTTTCCCGGGCCTCGCCCTCCCTCCATTCCTCGTGACCCAATCATGGGTTAAAAATAACCCTGCATTTTTAGACTGTAGAGGATGGAGTAATGCTGTGATTTTGGCAAGTAGTTATGTGTCAAGAAGACTTATAATTATAATGGCTAATATATTTGAGTCTTAAAAGTGAACTCTTGACTAAAAGAAAATATTTCACCATTTCTTTCCTGTGGAGCCCCTAAAGCAATCCTCAACGTCCCCTGCTAATTGTAATCATTAGCTACAATATCATTTACCCCCTGCATGCACACTGTTACTTTTCGAGTGAGACCACTGAACAGGCACTACACATAGAGGAATGGAGCCAAGGAGACCTTTCTCTAAACTCTGTCCTAAAGGGAAGAGAAAATCAAGTTAAATACCGTACAGGTTAATGTGGTTCTCAATATTGAATGTTGTAAAAGTATGTCACACAATTACAGTTTGTCCCTTTAGTACTTTTCTCAGATCAAATTTGAAATTCTCAAAACTACCTGTCTAATCTTCACGTCATTGTGTCACACAAAAAAGCAGTTTTTCATTTCTTTGAACAAGTTGCAAATGCTTTGGTATATCCATGCAAATGATTCTGTAGAATTCTCAGCTTTTTCATATATTATCAATTGCTTATGTCATGTTGATCAAAATGTAATATAATAGGTCTCTGTTGAATAGTCTCACCCCCCACGACATTTAGGCATTAGTTCATAGTATAAGTCTTTACATGCAAAACGGTTGAACACATGAGTTATCATAATACAAGGTTTTCCATTAGACATTTTTTTTCTAAATCTGTCCTGAATTGGTAAATTGCTCCAAGGTGAATCTTGACTTTCTATAACTGGAACGTCCCCAGCAAGCAAAAACTGAGATGTTGAAATGAAGGCTAACTATATACCCATAGTCCAGCTATGAGTAACCCACTTCTACCCTAAATAACCTTGACTTTGGTTACATGTCATTTTTGTCAAAATAACTTGAAGATGTATGATATTCCAAGATAGATAGATAGATAGATAGATACTGCAGATAGATACTGCAGATAGACAGATGGATGAATAGATGGATGGATGGATGGATAAATACATTCTGTACAGTAGATAGATAGATAGATAGATAGATAGATAGATAGATAGATAGATAGATAGATAGATAGATAGATAGATAGATAGATAGATAGATAGATAGATGCGATTGGCTGACATATTGCCAATTCATAAATTACCATGATATTGTGTTGGTATATACATATATACAATACACCAGAGTCAGTGATGGAAAATGCCGTCAGGCTGTTCAAACTATTTTTTGATAGCATCAAGGTAGTGGAAACATAGATCTTAATTTTTAGAGTTTCATATGACAACGCTTGTAAAAGCTGCCAGCTGCTGTCGAGAATAAAGGAAGTCAAATGTGTTTTGTGATTGCGAGTTGGATAAGAATGGCAGGTGGCAAACTTTCTCATTAAATCAAGAGCTCACTACTTCAAGAAACGATGGATCCAATCCATACTCGCCCCCCCCCCCTAGAAGTGCTGTATATTCCCATCCTCCGTCAACAAATACACACTCAAAAACCTTAGGGAGAGAAAAAAAGGAAAGCGCATCATTTTGGAGAGAGATTACATCCGCTGACTGCAGCTATAGTTTTAAAATCGGCAATAAAAACATCACGGCTTGGTGTAAAATTGAGGATTTGCGATGGATTGTGGTTAAATCTAGTAAACAGAGAACAATGCTCTGTGTGTACGAGCTGAATCTCATCCTCCCTGAAAGCCCCACAGCCCTGCTGCTGGCGTTTCACAGAAATTTTGCATCTTTGGGGAGGTTGGTGGGCAAACAATCTTTCAACTGTTTTGATTTCAGACTTCTTTTCCTCCGTGCTGTCATGCATTTTCAAATCCCTTCTCGCTCTATTTGTTTCCCTATTTTCTTCTTTACCCCCCGGATGTTTGGAAGGAGGCTGATTTCTGTGCGAGCTCCACATCGCCGGCTCTTGCAGACAGTATCAGAGGGAGGTCTGAGTAGAGATGGTTTCCACTGGGCTCATCCACCATCCAAGGACTGAACAACAGCTGGGAGACTCCTGGGGTATAAATCGGGTCTCCAGACTACATGAAGATCTACGGGAATGAAACAGCCATGGGCTATTCACCTAAACTCATTGAACTCTCTCAAATCTAATATCGAAGAATCTAAAATCTATATCTTCGTGACCTTTTCTCCCCAACCCAATTTCTCTCCGCTTTGAAAGTTTTCTGTTCCCTGCTCGATTCTTTCATTTCAAACGCGCCTTATCGCACAATTCTTCTTTTGCTACTAAAAGCTTTTCCTTTATTTAATTCTAGTCTTTCAGGCGAGTCTTTCAGATCACCTTTTTTGAAAGTGCAATGTGTAACTTTTTTAAAGGGTCTCTTGACAGAAATGCAATATAATGTACATAACTATACTGTATTACCAGTGGTGTATATATATATATATGTAACTGTAGTTTATTTCTGATAACAATGGAAATAAATATAAACTACATTACCATAGTTCAAACCATAGCTAAAGTGTATCAACAACTACACTGCTAACATTACTGTGTAAAATTTATGTATACAACGTTAACTACAGATCGGCTGCCAAACCTCCCTTCACATGATAGCGTCTCCCCTCGTTTTTTTGGAAACCAAAACATTTGTTATTTTCGACTAGGCATTTGTTCCAGAGTCAAGTTTAGCCACTAGCCACACCATTAAACAAAAAAAGACAGAAAGTTAAAAAAGTGACCAAAGTTCCATCTAGAACCATAAACACGACAACACGCGTGCATCTGATGAAACTGTCTTTAAAGACCTTACATAATGAAATGTATTGTTTATATTACCTTAAAATGAACCATTTCAGCCTGATCTCACAAGAATTTGTACATATTTTACGAGTTGGCTAATTCGTATGAATTCATACGAAATTAATCGTGCAAAAACGTATGACTTTCTTGAAAAAACAACAACAACAAACTGAACCC
Source organism: Paramisgurnus dabryanus (assembly GCF_030506205.2). Classification (NCBI taxonomy): domain Eukaryota; kingdom Metazoa; phylum Chordata; class Actinopteri; order Cypriniformes; family Cobitidae; genus Paramisgurnus; species Paramisgurnus dabryanus. The sequence continues at coordinate 14,729,618 of NC_133346.1, forward strand.
CTAATCTCGCACATAACCCCAACGTCACAGGGGTCAAGGCAAATCATACCAAAATTTACAAATGTGGTCGTATGAATTAATACGAATTAGCCAACTCGTAGAATATGTACGAATTCTTGTGAGATAGCATTGGTCATTTTTATCTACATAGTTTAACTCAATTTTTAATTTTTTTTACTAATTTATTTTTTACTAAGTCACTTGATTGATGGACAAAAAAGAAACAAGGGCAACACTGCCATGACCGCAACCTTCTTAAATTGACATTCCACTTTAATGCTTACTTTCCATCTCCTCTAGAGTTAAACATCTAATTACAGTTTTGGAATCCCTTCAGCTGATCTCCGGGTCTGGCGCTAGCACTTTTAGCATAGCTTTAGCATAGCTACTTTTAGCATAGTGATATTACGCACTGCCCGAAAATAGTCCCTTGGTTATTTTCAATAGCAGGGGACTACTTTCAGGCAGTGCGTAATATCACTACGCCTGCTGCAGCCATGTTACAGCAGCAAAGTCACTGATTATTACGCTAGTTTGAGAGTATACATCCATATCTGCCTAGAAAATCGTAACTTTTAATTTTCTGTCGGTCTTAGTAGACGATGTAACTTCAGAAGAGTCAAGATTTAAATAGGAAAAATATTGAAACTCTTTGGTTATTTTTTTTGTGCGATTGGTGGTTAAAAATTTCCTGCGTGCCAGGGAGCGGGAAAAAACACTCTCTGATTGTAACCCTCTGCGCTAACAACCTCTCTAGTATAAAGAAATGTCAGAGCCGCGCGTATTACAAGCTCATGTGCTCATGCGCATTACAGAAGGAGTCCATGCCGCGCACATTCAGGTCTGAGCAAAAGTCCAAGACGCGCGCATTAAGTCCAGGTGCGTTACAAGCTCTCTCACACAAAGTGAAACCCACAAACCCTCTCATTTGAGGAAAAGCACGCAATACGCATGTTAACGTGAAACTATGATGATAATAATAATAACCATCGCCAATTATCGTTATGAAAGCCTGCTGTTAGCGATATGTCTGACGATCAGCCATACACGATACCCTAGTTTGTTACAATTCGCAATCTCACCACCAGATGCTGCTAAAAACCCATGCTTTACCATTAAGGTGGTGTTAAAAGGATGGAAATGTCCAATAAATAAGACAGGAAAAACAGTTAAGACTTAACTCCCCATTATATGATTTATGCTAGGTTACATCCTGGTTGTTAATGGTTCTGTCATCACATTTAAAAAATAAGCTGAAGGTCGATGCATTGTGTTGTGTTGTCCAATGTATGCTTTGGAACATAAGAAGTTATTCAGAGAATTTGCAAACTTGCACAGTGCACATACTTTACAATACAGAATACAATTTTTTATGAAATTAGGAGTATCAAAGTTTGATTTCAATCACTGATTTCACATTGATTTCAATTGTTGACATTTCGCAGTCAATATTAAAAAATCAATGTATTATTTTCCTAGAATGTTTTTACATTATGTAGGATAATTTTAGGTATTTTCACTTGCAGGTTCACATATATACAGGTGTCTATTGTGCTATTTTGAACACACTGGGGATTTGGACATAGAGATTACGGCACTAAAGACAATGGTTTACATTATGTACAATATTTCTGACACTAATTATTGTAATTGCCATGGTTCACCGCCTGTGAACTTGTTTGAGTGGCAGTTCTCTTAAAAGTCACAATAAAATCCCCGCAAATAGGTGACATTATACAATCCGTTGCCTTTCACATCAACCCGTGCATTAGTCTTCATGAATAATGCAGGGAAAAGTTTCCCAAGTCCTGCTGTCCTGGATATACAGCAGCTGGGAAACTCAGCTCAAGACGGTCCTTTCTCTCAGCGCCACGATCGATCTGAAGATAACTCGCCCCTGGACACGTTTTAACTGGGGAACACTTAAGGCTGATATAGACCTGACTGCACTTTCTGCACTCCTGTCTGTACGGAAAAAAGACTGTTTGCTTTTATAAGCGTGAAATGAAAGTAGTATGAGAGTTGGCGAGTCATGGCTTACGAACAAAGAGACAACAAAACTATGGAAATTATAGACATAAAGATAAAACAGGACTATAGGATACCTGGTGAGAGAGTGGGAAAGGAAATAAATATTTAAATAAATGGTCAACATTAGCTCAACCAATAAAAAGAGTTGTGGGCGGGACTGCCTGGCAGATGCCATGGTTTGCGCATTTGCGTTTGATGGCACTAGCGAAGAAAAATACGATTAAGAAATGATAACATACTATTCTCTTGGATTTCTAAATAACTTCTTAAATCTATCTTAAGGAAAACACACTCCCATTTTAAGCCTCCATTCCCACATACACTTGGTCTTTTTGGACTGTCTCTTGAGTACATTTACCCATTCTGCATTCGAAAGCTTGGGTGTGATAACCTATCAGAGACCGGCGTGAGCCAGCCACGTTCCTATCGACCCGTCCGATTGGCTGAAAGCTCCCTCTGCACTTCATGGCCCTAAAGACCGGAAGGGTCGATATCTCCTGCAAGGAGAAATGATTGATCCTTCTCCAAGACCCCAGCATTAACCTCCCATGCCAACCCTTAAACAAAACACTCAAGTAGAGGAGAAATCTGGCATAATGATCAGTTTAAAGTGATTAGCAAGCACAGCTGTGGGAATATGAATAAATATAAAAGTGTGAATATGAACTTATATAATGTGTGCATGTATTAGGCATATACTGTAAATGAGGACGTGATTCACAAATGCATTTTCTCTAGACTGGTCAGCTATAACAGACAGTTACATACTGATGTCCACTATGTGGGGTTGTTTCAACCTGGTTGGTTATATACAGACAAAATTCGATATATTGTAGGTATTCTAGGTTCATTAAAATCAACAGTTGGGTTTGTCCATATTTTACCCAACTATGGGTTAAAACAACCTAGAAGTGTGGCCTTCTCCGACTCCGTCCGTTTCAACGTTGTTGTATGTGGATTCTTTGTGACATTAATTCGGTCTGCATTCGTAAACAATGAGCAAATTTACTATTTAAAATCAACATTTTATGTCCCTTGCCTTACTTATGAGGTAAATAGCCATGTAATAAGGCAGCTGGTTGTTATCGCAAAATAAGCCTTGGCATCGTGTCCTAATCACACGGTCGGGGCTTATTACTGTGACAACAACCGGCTGCCTATACATTATCCCCTACATTAACTTACATCTATCTACACCGATATTCAGTTAAGTACAGGCAGTTTACGACCAAATAGTATAAATCTGCAGACAGGCTAAAAAAGCAAAACAGCACTTGAATATCAAAATATTATAAGCGCTGTCTCAAGCCAAGCATTTAAGTTTAGAGCTTCGGGGTGGAAACGAAGGAAATAGCTTTATCACTTTTAAAATGCAAACCACAAGTTCTGGTTAAAGGCAACGTTTTAATGAGAAGAATACAGCGTCATAACACAAAACGATTAGGTGCTCGGGGAGGCCGACGGGGGCTTTATTTCCCGTCCTATCTGCCAGTTTTAAACGGGACCCCGCTCTTTAGAACCCATCTCTCATCTTCAAAGCACGGCAGTTGGTGGCATAGAAAGAGGGCTCCCCCCCAAAGTGCAAGACACAGAAAGGGCACCGGCAGGAGCTGGTGGAAGCCTTAGTGGCCTTGGCTGAAGGGTGTCTTTGTTCCCCGCCACGCACGCTCGCTGCCTGGGCCGTGATTAAATAGAGGCCCTGGTGGGAGGCCTTCAGCTGGCGGAGCTCATCTCCGGCTGCTCACCACAGCTCCGGTTCTCTGAAGAGGAGGGCAGGGGGTACGATGGGAGCTGCTGGGTGGGTGAGGGTCTCTACTCTGGGTCTGCTATAATGAGGGCCGCCCGCTCAAGTCCAGAGCAGTGCATTAGCGACTTGGTTCAAACTGGCCGTTCAGCGCATGGGGCGCCTGGCAAAGGTGATTATATGACTTGACAGTAGGGGCATTTATAATAAGATGTTTCTAAGAAAAATGAGAGATTGCTGGAACAGTATCAGTATCTCATCGTCCTGTGAAAATATCCAAACATCCTTTAAAAGATGATACATTTACAGCGTATACATTTTTATCAGTATGTGTGTTCGCTGGGTTTGAACGCACAACCTTTTGAACTGTATATGCAATGCTCTACCACTGAGCCATATAAACTAATCACTTCAAGCAACACATATAAACCTTGCAATGAACAGAAATGCTTATTTGTCTTTTTATATATTCATCAAATCGTTGTTTGGCAAAGTGCGCCTCCTACTGTTAGCAATCGTTGACCATCACAGTCGAATAGTATCCTATTCTGCTTTCCCTGACTATGAATACATGCAAACCAGAAGAGAGAAAACACTGAAAGGAGGAAAGCGTTCAGAAGAAACGTCTGGAGATACAGTATGCCTCCACAGAGATCTCCACTACAGCGCATTATTGATCGAATTCTCTTTCCCCAGAAGCATCAAGGCTGTGAAAACCCCCAGGAAGAAATCTCCCCAACACAGCTCTGATCTTGGGGGTAAAATAAATAGATCCCACCCCATCAGAAGTTGTGCCCCGGTCTTTTTGCATCACCCGTTGCTGTTTTATTGATCTGTGGAGCTTCCATTCCACTGGGCACACAAACAAGACTAATGCTTCTGGGAAGTACAGAATCACAAGAAGATATACAAATAACTGCATATAAATGCATAACATAAAGATAACTTCGCATATAGAGGCACAAACTGTATTTTAAAGCTTAAAACATTAGATTTTTTCATAAACAAACTTTATTGGTAAAATTATTTTTAGTCATCTGGTGCTTTGGAGATTTGGTGTAGGGGTAACGCGGGTTTAGTTGTAACACGGACTGTTTACATTGTTGCACAAGGTTGAGCGTTTTGTCATTCCAGTATATATCAAAAGACAATCTCCTGCAAATTATTGGAAATGTATAATGTTTTTCCAGAGAGTTATTGATGAGCGGGGTTAATTGTAACGCTGTGTTACAACTAACACTTCAGAACTTACGATATGAAGACCGCTAACGTTAGCGTAATTCTTGCCGTTGTTTTAAATAGGCTACACATGAATGATTGCTGGCTGCCAACAAAATAAATGTGCCTGTCTTATCCAAAATCGTGTGTCAAATTTTTGTTTTGTTTATATCTTTAATATTGATTGAATAAGTAGTATGGTTATTACAGACTGGGTCTCATATGAAAATTTTTTTTGTCATAATTGTGCTGCTTTTTCTCTCATATTTAGACATTTGTATAAATTTATAATTGAAGTATTGTTAGAAAAGGGCTGGATCAATGAATACAGTGTGGATGCCTGTCTATTATATACATATAGATATATTAACAATATCCACTTCAAGTATATAGACAAAATAGTATTGAAATATGTGCCTGCAAACATAATTTTTAGCAAGTGTTACAACTAACCCCCTGCCTGTTACAATTAACCCCACCTATGGGGTAAGTTGTTACGTTTGCACTTCTGTCACGTTTGGTGTAATTGTCCAAGAATGGTAAGCACTAGAAACAAACTTCAAATGTTCATTTTTTTATCAGAGATGTGTGTGTTGCTTGTGTAAAAATATAATTAATCAAACTCATATATTTTTTTGAATGATTTACAAGTTACAGCTGGTTCAAAATGCCGCCGCAAGAGTGCTTACTCGATCAAAAAAGTATGACCACTTAAGTCCAATTCTTGCATAATACAATCCATCACGTACACTGCGATCACAAAATTCTGGGCACTTAATTATCCCTAGAATATCAAAAGTGTCTAAAGGTGGTAGATCCTTCTCCTACTTAGCCCCTAAGCTCTGGAATGATTTACCATATACTGTTCGAGTATCAGACACAGTCGATCAATTTAAAACTAAACTTAAGACATTCTTCTTTAACAAAGAATTCACATAAAATGTCCAGTAAATATACTTATCCCGCAATAGTTAGTTTGTCTAGAATAAAGCACTAACATACCTCATATTGGGTAATATACTTATGCCGCAATAGTTAGCCTGTCTGGAACTGAGCTGACTTAAACCACTGTACTGTATGACACTTGCATTACATGTGAACAGCCCCTACACTAATAGGATTATGTTTCTCTCTCCCTGTCTCGTCCTCGACCCTGAGGACAATGAGACAAACAGACCCAGTTCCTGCAACCGTGAAGGTCATCACACCGTTGATCTACTGACCGTCCTTCTATGAGATGCCCAGCCGTTGCCTGACCAGCGACCACCGGCGGAACCAGTTTAATTCACTTACCCATTCACATACCCCGATAGTATTTACATATATATGTATCTCTCTCAAGGGTTTTTTTACTCGTAGGAGTTTTCCCCCTAGACTAGCCAGGAGGGTTTTTCTCCTAGGGGTTTTTTTCATCCCCTGGAGAGTCCACCACCTTTGGCTTAACTTACTACTTTACTGTATACGTTACATTATTACTATGCTCGTTTTTCTATGCTTTCATACATCTATTAATGTAAAGCTGCTTTGAAACAATAAACTATTGTGAAAAGTGCTATATAAATAAAATTGAATTGAAATTGAACTGAAAAAAAATGATTGAGCCAAAACCATTGGTTTGGTTGTGCTCCGTTATGTATACACTATGGATAACATTTTGGACATCTATTGTTTCATTTATGCTTCTTTTAATGAAACGTTTCTTTGCGCTTTATTAAAAAAGACACTTTGATGTTTTTTTTTTTTATGTGGCGTCATACTTTGTGGCCACAGAATATATAAATACTTATGAGTTACCGCCTAAAACGTCTTTCAGGCAAAAACAGCACAAAAGTGTTTGCATTGGTAGATCTGACCGGGCTAAGCCCTTGCACACGAGGCTATTTGTGTGGGTAAATATATGCAAGTGGTGGTGATGTTAGATCGGCATAGATTTTTTTCATAAGTGTTTTTTCCATAGGCTATCCTTCAGCTCATCTCCTAATTGGAGTCTCCGTACAAATGCAAAGTCCCATCGGTACAACCCCGGAACGCCCCATCGCCGCATCGCGTGCCCACTCCCCCGCACAAACACGCAAACAGAAGCGCATGTCGTGTGATGACAGTCACCTCTAGCATCTCTGCAGCCAATTAAATGTGTTTTCAAGACTTGTCAGATTGCTTCCCATCCCACTGCCTCCCTGGTGTACGAGTCTGTCTTTACACATCAATGGAAATGTGATACGGCCAATGGCGGACAGGCATCTAAACAACCAAGAAGGCTGAATAACACACAGGATCTGGACATGTCCATCTAGTTAGCTCTCGTCACTGACATTACTGTACATTATAAAACGTCAACCTTGGTCCTGAAAGAGAAATAAAAATGCAAATTCCTGGAATTTATACAATCTCTTCATTACACTTGTATAGTATAGACTGGTATTGTACATGTTAATGCATTTAAATCATTCACCTGACCTTTCTCCTACAAACCTCCTGTGTGTTTGCACATATACAGTACACATTCACACACATAACAACCTACATAACCTCACACCTACACAAACTGTATAAGCACACCACATTGTAGAGATGTGCTACTATTCAGGAGCTCTGAGGTGAAAGGATATTTCCCAGAATGACATAAAGTAATGTAAATGCTGCTGGGGATAAAAAGCAACTTTGGCCATTTAAATGCGTTTGCCCTTTCAGCTTGATTTGAAAGTCGTGATCACTAAATGGACAGATATGAATAAGCACTAATGTATGTAAAGTTGGTCAAATTAAATGCAAAATACAACTGCAAGCAGCATTTACAGGTCAAGTATGTTTTTAACCTATCACATTTATCATGATTAAAGGTAGATGCTGATTTTTTGCAAATCAACTGGTAAAGTGAAACGCTAGCAAACACCAAGGCCATTTTTATATTGAGAACAGTTTGCAGAATACAGTATATCTTAGCAAAAACATATTGGGTGAAAAATTAACTTAGCATGTCTTAAGGAATTAGAGAGGTTTTTTTTGTTGTTTATTTAATTTAAGTGTTTGTCGTTTGTTTTATTGAAACGAACTCCAAAATACATCAGATTGATGTTCAGATCCTTCCTAATCAGCATGCCAATTAAGTTTCACAATATGAATTTCCACCTTATAGTCTAAAAAATAACTAGCATTTACATTTACAAAAATTGTTGGTTCAAACTAAAAAAGTTGGTTGCCTTAAAAATGTTGAGTTCATTCAACTTAAAAATATTAGTTGACTCAAAAAAGTTGTGTAAAAATTAATTCAAATTTTAAGGCCATCAGGTAACTTACTTTTTAAAGTTGAGCCCAAAATCGATCTTCTTCAGCATCAATGGAAAACCTTTTCTACATTCATAAACATTAAAATAGTCTCAGAGGAAATTTACTAAATCAGATCTTACTGTTGGGATTTAGAGATATGACTTTAATTTCAGCTCAGCAGGCGATAAGCAAAGTCTTTATTTACATCCTCACTAATCTCTAGGAGAAAAAAAAACTGAAATACATTCTGCATTTTTTCCACGCAAGTAATAATCATTATTTTTATTTTATTTTAGAAATGCCTATGTACACTGATAGATTACATACAGTTGACAAGAACTGTGTGACTTTGTGATTAGATAGAGTTATAAACGGTTAAATATAGGGGAATATGATTTCTGGCACATACAGTACACAGCCTGCTATGGAAAGTCAAGGCTGATGAATTATGTAATTTTATCATCATATGAACTATGTATCTCACAGAGGAGATAAACAGCTCCCTACAGGTTAACAGATGCTATGAACAGATCCACATTACACTGGGTTTACACAGCACTGAAAAAATATGCAGCATAAAGTTAAAACAACTTGGTTTTGCGAGTTTTGACCTAATATACTTATTATATAAAAGTTATAAACATAACTTATAAAATCAGGTTTAAAATTGTTTAACTTTTTTTAAGTTAAAGTAACATAAAATATATGTTGATTTGACAAAAGGGTCAGAGACAAAAACGGCTTGGCAAGATGAGAAATTTAAAAACTTTTAAAAACTTGTTTTAAAGGATGCAGCAGGTATATTTTAATGCAAATAGTTTATTTATGTTGATTTTATTACATTTGCATAATTTTTATAAAAGTTAAGACTGAATGGAGCTGAAAATGTCAAATGCGCTGAAGAATGAGAAATATTAAAGATTTTATCCACCTTGATGGCATGTAATATAAAAAAAATTCATCATAAAATTTTTAAAAAAAATAATCATTTGACAAATATCACACAAAAATACATTTTATTAGTTATTACTAAATGTAAATTTGTATGCGTTTTTGTAATATTTGTCCGGACAAATGATGTAAAAATGTATGTAAAAAAATCATATTACACTAAACTAGATGATTATATTTTATTCCACATTTTTTAATGAATATTTTTATATTTTCATAAAAAAAAAATAGTTACACCAACTGACATAGACCGTTTACACCACATTGACATTTGTTTGCAATTATCCCCCAAATATTCTTTCAAAATGAAATAAAACCAGAAATTTTAGACATGGTCTAAAAAAAGAAAGAAAAAGAAATGTGTGCAAGTGATCTGCAAATTTATTTTGAAATTTTAACCCTTTTACATTAAATGAACCATACGGACACAAAATAATTAACGTCATGTCATTGACCCAAAAATGCAGTTTATTTTAATAGGTTTTTCAATAGGTTACAAACAAAAATCTTGACTTCCTTCCTTCCTTTCTACACTTTATAAACTTGTTGGTAAAATGGACATACCCAACTGTTGGGTTAAATTAACCTAGGAAATTTGCATTTTTGAACCAACAATGGGTTAAAACACCCCAGTATATATTGTAAAAATTCCTTGTTGCACCTAAATTTTGAGGATTAATCCATTTGAAAGTACAGTTAACTCTAACTTTCCTGACTGGTAAGGAGTTGATCAATTATTAAAACAAAAGTTGAAATAACTTAAACATTATTTTCACAACATATACACTCTAAAAAATACTGGGTTATTTTCAACCCGACGTTGGGTTAAAAAAGGACGAGCCCAGCAGCTAGGTTGAAATTAACCCAGAAATGTTTATTTGACCCAACAATGGGTTAAAACAACCCAACATTTTGGGTTAAAATACAACCCAGTGGGCTGACCCAATGCTGGGTTGAAAATGACTTAAGGGTCAGTAATTGACAATTTTGATTTATGGGTGAATCATTCATTTCAAACCAGTCTAAGGAATAAAAAAATTGAAAAGATGGACATGTTAATCTCACTGTTCAGCAGCCAGCAAGCCGGTTTGATCTAGTCAGATTCAGTAACTGTTGAAAGTGGATACAGTAGTTGATAGTATCACATATGCTCAATGTCCACAAGGTTGAGCTGTCAGTGGTTATAACAGCAGCCCTCTTTGTTTAACTTCCAGGGAAGACAAGCCGTTCCGATGGCAAACCAGTTACCTAGGGAAAGTAAAGTTTGAAAAAAAAATTAGATTGCAAAAGTTGGTAAAAGCATGGAAATATACCTCAGAGCATGCCAAGGTAATTTGGTGTGTTATGAGAACATTATAACTTACATTCCCCACAGGTCTATTTCACAAGTCAGTCCCACACTGTGTTGGTAACTAAATAAGATTTATTTTTAATTATACCAGCATTACCATGAATGTCTGGCCACCGACTGCTAGAAAATCAGCCACATCTTAAACATCTACAGGCCAAATACTAAAATGATTCATCTTTTTAAAAACTCCTACTTATGGATTTTTGGCTTTGGTGCAGAGCAGAAGTTTAATGCAAATGCCAGATGGAAGTTACAAATTATTTTGGAGGAATAAAAATGTATGAACTGTAATAATAAAATAATAATAATAGAAAGAAAAAAAGCATCCTTAATTTGGAAGAGATTATTTAAAACAAAATAAACATCCTCTATCTCCAGTCAATATTACAGTTCCCTGCTCAATTAAAGCATCAAACTAACTTTACACTAATGAGTCATTAAACAAAGACATCACTGATTAAAAAAGATGAAGAAAGAACTCTTCAGAGCTATGAAAATACTGAAGGGTTCATGACAAGAAGATGAATGAGGGAGAAATAAATAAAAAAATGGGGGCAAAAAGAGGGAGGGTATCAGAACGATCAAATCCCCCAGCTTCCACTTGAACTTTACTTAATGTGTACGGGGACCTTCTGCAGCGAATAATTTCGATAGTCATATCATGTGTCAGCCATAGAGAGACAGTGCATGGGCTAGCAATGTGCAATGCGTCGGACGTTCGCACAAAGCCCAGTGACAGCTTGGACTATTAAACGTTGGGAGTGGAGATGACAAGACACTTTGTCTCTCTTCTGACCCCGTGACTTCCGTCATACGGCTTAAACCGCCGCCCCATGCGAGGAATACAGACACATCGATAAGGGACATCCGCTACTCTCCATCCGCACATATATTAAGATAATCTTAAATTATTCACTCTGTATCACTGGAAGTTATGGGAGTGCATTGAAAAGAGGGGTTTGGCTGCGTCGATTTGCTGTTTGCAGCTCTCCTGAGTGAAAGTTTGACCCGAGGAAATTATGGGGGTCTCTTTGTGAAGATACTATAGATCCGGTGCTTGTGTTGTGCATAATCCCGTTGTTGTATGCATGAGGTTTTTTGAGAGGCATTTGGAGTATACTTCACACCAGTAGTGGTTGATTGACAGGTAAAGGGGTCAGACCGTATCTTTCCAAGGTTAGATCAATATAAGCCACGTGACTGCTGAGCTATTACTCGGCTCCATACGGGGGAGATTTTATTAAAGCCAGAATGACTGATGCTTTCCGGGCATCTTCACGGGAACAATTTCACCTGTATACCTTGCGGTTTAGTGGCAGATGGTATTTTTATCACATTTTGGAGTCTCAAAATATAATATTTTTAATAGGATGCCATTAGATTCATCAAATCAACACATATTCACAACAGAATTACATTTTTTTTAAAGAAAAATAAGTCATAGTCATGCAAAATTTGCTATAGAGTTTGAACAAAGATAGGCTATAGGTGATTGCAAGGATCATTTTGTATTATTTTTTTTATTATTATTTAAGGATAGCCCCTTGAAATGCATCATCTCTTTTTCAAGGGGGTCCTAAACTTAACTACCCTAAATTCAAACTGTACATACAGGTGCTAGTCATATAATTAGAAAATTATCAAAAAGTTGATTTATTTCACTAATTCTATTCAAAAAGTTAAACTTCTATATTATATTCATTCATTACACACAGACTGATATATTTCAAATGTTTATTTCTTTACATTTTCATGATTATAACTGACAACTAAAATTCCAAATTCAGTGTCTCAGAAAATTTGAATATTGTGTAAAGGTTCAATTTTGAAGACATTTGTTGCCACACTCTAATCAGCTAATTAGCTAAAAACACCTGCAAAGAGTCTCTCAGTCTAGTTCTTTAGGCTACGCAATCATGGGGAAGACTGCGGACTTGACATTTGTCAAAAGGCGACCATTGACACCTTGCCCAAGGAGGGCAAGACACAAAAGGTCATTGCAAAAGAGACTTTGTGTCCAAGCACATTATTAGAGAGGCGAAGGGAAGGAAAAGATGTGCTAGAAAAAAGTGTACAAGCAATAGGGATAACCGCACCCTGGAGAGGATTGTGAAACAAAACCCATTAAAAAATGTGGGGGAAATTCATAAAGAGTGAACTGCAGCTAAAGTCAGTGCTTAAAAAAACACTACGCACAGACGTATGTAAGACCAGGGTTTCAGCTGTTGCATTCCTTGTGTCAAGCCACTCTTGAACAACAGACAACGTCAGAAGCATCTCAAAGACAAAAATGACTGGACTACTGCTGAGTGGTCCAAAGTTATGTTCTTTAATGAAAATAAATTTTGCATTTCCTTTGGAAATCAGGGTCTCAGAGTCTGGAGGGAGAGTGGAGAAGCACACAATCCACGTTGCTTGATGTCCAGTTTAAAGTTTCCAGAGTCAGTGATGGTTTGGTGTACCATGTTATCTGCTGGTGTTGGTCCACTGTGTTTTCTGAGGTCCAAGGTCAACGCAGCCGTATACCAGGAAGTTTTAGAGCACTTCATGGTTCCTGCTGCTGATCAACCTTTAGTAGCCGATTATTAAGTAAAGTAACGTTTTTAGGGGCCAGCAGCTTATTACAACCTGTGATTACGTTTCAAGGTTGTTGCACCCCTAAATATGGAAATTGTATCATATGTTTACCGTATACACAAAGTCATATTAGTTTATGACACTCCCATGAACAAATTAAGATCACAAGTGTAAGATCAAAAGCATTCTGTGGTTTCCCTGCTGAGACTTTACTAAAAAGATGGAATAAGACTTGTCAATTAACATAACGATACTACTTTCATTTCGGATCAAGCCGTCTGACCTCAAATAAACAGAAGAGTATGCATACACATGCATACACAAACGCACATACAGTATCTACATATGCCTCCCTTTTAAGATTTCACTAAGCCCATAATCTGATCTGACGCGTAGTGATGTTTGAAGTCAAGTTTCTCTTTGGTTACTATAGCGTGAGGCCAAAGATCCTGGTGAGCTGCAATAGGATTTAAATAGTTTGCATGAAAAGCCCTCCAAATGAACCCATAAATAAGAAATGGACTTCTTTTTAGCTCTCCGTCTCTTTCATGTGTAACAAGCTGCAAGGTGGAGATTAGATGGAGATTTGAGTTCGGTGTCAATTGGAAGTCAAAGAAAGAAGCTCTTGCCTCCACTGGTAAAGATACTGGGACTTAAACTCGGTCTCTGTAAATCCATATTAGCAGATACGACTCAATCTGGATTACAGGGAAAAAGCGCTCAAAGAATACAAAACAACACAATTTTAGCACAAAACAATACCACTTACTTGCTGAGGAGGATCTGGCTTTTTTAAACTATGGTAGGTGAGGATTTTTGCAAGAATAAATGAAGTGTGAGGAACAATATTTTTGGGTTGGAACGTAATTAACCTAATACAAAGCAACCTGCTACGTTTGAATTACCTCTCCAACAACAGGTAATTAAATCCATGTTTCCAACTTTCTTCACACATTTAATTGGCTTCGTAGCACACTATGATCAGTCAAGTGTATCTGCAAACCAAATTCATTAAATTTTATTTATTCCAAAAAGATATGAGTCATCCCAATTTCAAACTCTTGGAATAATATCTTTGTTTACAAAAGCAAAAAAATACAGACTTTTGTTCAATGCATCATTACCAAAAACTATTTAATTTGTCACAACAACATTTCCTAAATGTTAAGCGCATGCAGATTTCTCCTCCACTAGCATCACTAAACTCAACTGCAGAAATAATACAGTTGTAAGTATGCACTTTCTATGCCGTTTCTGGTAGATTGCTATGGTTTTGCTTACTAGCCCAAGTCAGAAAGAGCACATTTCCTTCCCGAAGTCTCCCCTAACACCACTACATATGCAAATTGTATCACTTTGGACAAAAACAAAATGCTTGTATAACAACAAGTCACATTTGCCGTTTGTTAATGACAGTCATAAGAATGTATAAAGGCAAGAAAAACGGTCAGTATTTTGCTTCAGGCCACGACCTTGCGGTTTCCTGCTGAGACTTTTAAGACCACTGCCAAAGCAACGCACCAGACTTGTGTCTTAATAACCCTGAGCCAACTCTTGTTGGATGCCTCTAATGGATGTCTGTGTGTTTGGCTGCTTTAGTTTAGTGTGCAATTTTATCTGTTGTCTCTTTCTCTTCCTGTCTTAATTAAAGGGAATGGGAGTGTGTCTAATGGGAGAAAAAACTTCCTCTCTGCTTCTGTAAGAGCAAACATATGCCTTTACTTCAGCACAGACTAATAACATCCACACACACACACACACACACACACACACACACACACACACACACACACACACACACACACACACACACACACACACACACACACACACACACACACACACACACACACACACACACACACACACACACACACACACACACACACACACACACACACACACACACACACACACACACACACTGTAGATGTAACTTATGTCTAACTCATAAAAAGTACACTGTCGTTCAAAAGTTTAAAACATTGTAAATATGGATATTTGCTTTACAAAATCACATTGATTGTCTCACAAGGCCTTTATTAACCCCATGGTGCCGTAGTGATTACTTCTGTGAAAGATTGATGCACTTTTTGGGGCTTCAGTAGCACCACTATAATAATAAAGCTTGGAAAAGCCAGGACATCTTCTAATATAAACCTTATTGTGTTCATGTGAAAAATGATAATCATATACATCTTGGATAGCTTGAGAGTGAGTACATCATGGGATAAATTTCATTTTTGGGTGAACTGTCCCTTTAAAAATTGCTCCTCAGCAAGGTCCTATCTTTGCTTTACTGTTGCAAGCAAAAATGCATACTGTATGAGGAAATGCAACACACAATTTGAATGTCTTCTGCTGTTGTAGCCCATCCGCCTCAAGGTTGTGCGTGTTGTGGCTTCACAAATGCTTTGCTGCATACCTCGGTTGTAACCAGTGGTTATTTCAATCAAAGTTGTTCTTCTATCAGCTTAAATCAGTCGGGCTATTCTCCTCTGACCTCTAGCATCAACAAGGCATTTTCACCCACAGGACTGCCGCATACTGGATGTTTTTTCCCTTTTCACACCAATCTTTGTAAACCCTAGAAATGGTTGTGCGTGAAAATCCCAGTAACTGAGCAGAATGTGAAATACTCAGATCGACCCATCTGGCACCAACAACCATGCCATGCTCCAAATTGCTTAAATCAGCTTTCTTTCCCATTTTGACATTCAGTTTGGAGTTCAGATTGTCTTGACCAGGACCACACCCCTAAATGCATTAAAGCAACTGCCATGTGATTGGTTGATTAAATAAGTGCATTAATGAGAAATTGAACAGGTGTTCCTAATAATCCTTTAGGTGAGTGTATGTTTCATCCTACATTCATTTGTTCTCTTTTATAACCTCTCAAATATGGGCAGGTTTCTTCAAAAATGAAACATTTTGAGCAAAAAAGCTGATATAATTTTTGTGAAGGACTTTTGATAGAGATCAGATTCATGATCAAAACATACACGGCGTTTGAACTGTTTGCCCTAAGGGAAAACTTCCGGGGTTTTCTAACTTGGGACCACCACCTGGTGGATAACAGCGGAAATACAGATTGCTGGAAAAACTTGTCATTGGCAGGGAAAGAGTTAACTGTCCAGGAACTACAGACATTACTTATAAGTCAAAATACATTGAAACTTGTGACAGAACCATAAGAACCAACTTTTAATGAGTGAAGTTAACTTGAGTTACGCAGCTTGTTAGCACGTCTAGCCACACTTTTCCCAAAATGTCTCTCTTTTGTCACATTAGACTCTGTGTTCCAATAGCAAAAGCACACTGGTTATATAGTGAATCAGCAGGGACAGGACAGAATGTCCCTTTAACTAATGGACAAGCGCCAGACCAGGAAACTTAACAACAGATATTTTAAAACAAACAGAAGTAGATGGTGGGGATAATAAATCATTCTTTGTTCCCTGATTTCCAGCCCGAACCTTCCCCTCTCTGTTGGAGACGTCTGAAGAGGTTTTTAAAAAGACGAATACATAAATAAATACAGGCCAACACTTTCCGCCCACAAACGAAACTCTTTCGCTGCGTGGAGAAAATGGCACCCCTTTCAAATTCAATTAAAGCCTCTTCAGGCACACAGCCTTCCTGTGAGTCTTCAGCTTCTCACTGGCATCCTCCTCGCTGTCAGCCTAATGCTGCTCTGATCTCCCGCTGCAATTTCTATTAATCAGGACTGGTGTCTTCCTGCTTTCGGTTCCACGTACACCAGCGACAGCTTGATTTCTACGCGTTTTTATTTAACCTTCTTTTTACTTCAAACTTTCATTCTTCTTATTTCTCCCACGCTTACTCCGAATGCTTGGATGTGCGCAGATAGAGAAATTGGTGGATTATTTGCTTTCCTGGCATGCTGGAAATGAGGAACGTTTTCCAAAATAATAAATGCCAAAATAATATTGTATTTTTAAATTTAAGGTTAAAATATTAATGTTTTCTATCGCTGTATTGGACTTGAATGTAGTGCTTGTATAAATATTGTTGACATAAATCATGGTTTAAACTACTGCGCAAATACACGCTCTTTCTCTCTAAAATTTCATAAAATACTACTAAGATATTCATGGAATAGTTCATCCACTGAATTTCTACATTTTGTACTCGCAGTGATGTTTTCCATATGCTGTTGCTTTTTCCATTAATCACAAAAGAGGTATTTTAAAGAGCCATCTTCACCACAGCTTTTCCTATACAACTACAGTTTATATTACAATATGTGTTACATATAACAAATCTATCAAACTCAAAAACATAGAAAACATCAGTGTAATAAGTAAATAAATGAATGACACCAGAATTTAATTTTGTCATCAACTATTTCTTAATGCACACTGTCAGAAATAAAGGTACAAGAGCTATCACCAAGACGGTAGGGGAGAGCTGGGCACAACCTAACGCTTTTTGGTTTTGGCTCAATCATTAAAAAATATTTAAAGTTTGTTTCTATTACTTACCATTCTTGGACAATACACCAAACATGACAGAAGTGCAAACGCTACAACTTACCCCATAGGTAGGGTTAATTGTAACAGGCAGGGGTTAGTTGTAACACTTGCTAAAAATTAAGTTTGCAGGCAAATATTTCAATACTATTTTGTCTATATACTTGAAGTGGATATTGTTTATATATCTGTATATTATAGACAGGCAAGGGCGTAACTTTGGGTCTACCATTGGGGGGGTTAAACTCGCGGCATATTTATTTACATGGTTCAGCCTCTGCTGTGTCATAGTTGTGCGTAACCTGGGGGCTGTTTACACTTAGATGTGTTTTCATCAATCAGATCACAAGTGGACGAGAGAAACACATCACTTTTACTGTACACCTGGTATTTAAATCCGTCTCTTTTGTCCACTTTCGACCGCTTCTGTCCTGAATACTGTGAGGGGGTGGTCTGTCGAGACGGGTTGGCGAGTCTCTCTGCTGTCATTCAAACGCGAGCAGGAGTAATTATGAGTTTATATGGACGCAAACTAATATTATATCAGAGTCCACTACTTGTTTAGCAAGTAAACATGCTCCACCGTGTTTTTTACGTGTATATGTTAGAGCTTTCTCTGAATTTTCAGCGCAATTGATGAAATAGGATCGCGCAACTTTCACACCCTTTCAAAATGAAACTACGGAGATCAGACGCTTTAGTTTTATCAATGAAAGGCTAAAAATAGCGCTTTTCATGGTGTGTTCGCGCCAGAAAAATGAATTTCGACACACAATTTTTGATAAGACAGGCACATTTATTTGTTGGCAGCCAGCAATCATTTGTGTGTAGCCCATTTAAAACAACGGCGAGAATTACGCTAACGTAAGCGTTTTTGTGCTGAGGGGTTAGTTGTAACACAGCGTTACAACTAACCCCGCTGGGTGAAATAATTTTCAAGCCCACCAAAAAAAGTTGCTAAGAGCTGCAGACATATTTCAAACTTACATGCGACCAAAACACTCGTTCATCAATAACTCTATGGAAAAACATTATAACGTTTAAATTTGCATGAGACCACTTTTTGTCAGAATGAAAACATTACAGGATAAACAAATCGTTCAACCCTGTGCAACAATGTGTACAGTCCCGTGTTACAACTAACACCA
This sequence comes from Paramisgurnus dabryanus, assembly GCF_030506205.2. Lineage (NCBI taxonomy): Eukaryota > Metazoa > Chordata > Actinopteri > Cypriniformes > Cobitidae > Paramisgurnus > Paramisgurnus dabryanus. Next base: position 14,748,398 of record NC_133346.1, read on the forward strand.
TGTTAGTTGTGGGGATGTGAGCAGAGAAAAAGGCAGGACACACTGCTTGCCATCACAAAAAAGGGAATTTTATTGTCTCCCTGAAAATTAACTGGGATCCTCCTCACGGAGAGACCTCAGTACAACATCCAAACCAAAAGAAACAACTGACTTAACCAAGGAGGAGGAACCCTATATAACTAAGGGTTAAACCAATATACACACACATAGGGAAAATAGAAATGATATACATAAATACTCAAGCAACATACATTTAACACCTAAGTTCAAAATTAATCTTAACATAAATAAACAATCCCCAAACAAACAAAAAAAAAACAAAATACAAAAATAACCACAATACATTTCCAAAAATAATATTCCAAACAGACACAAAACAATGACCTCCTCTGCTCACTCATATTGGATGGACTATGCCTACATTACCCATAATCCTCCAGGATAGCAAATAATCAGGAACAGGAAGGCCGCGCATCCTCTAACTTTACTCCCGGATAGCATGCTGCAGTCATGCACCCCGAAAAACAAAAAGGTAAGAGATACATCAAACTTTAAATAAAATAAAATGAAAACTTTGTGTCCTTTCTTTGGTCTAATGTGCACCCTTAGACCAGAAAGTAACCAAAAATTATTTTTAAACAACCAAACAAAAGTAAAGCATAACCATGTATTCAAACAGTAAACCAAACAATTTATGAAACACAAAGACAATTTATGACATCCTCACATTAGTTTTTGCCCCGTGCACCCCTACCCTTTAAAAAAGGTCCTAATACCATTTATGTATGTACCAATAGCTTTGTGGTACCAGTATGTACCTTTGAGGTATCAAGCACCCTTTAGGTACAAATGTTTTTTTTTTTTTAAAGGGTACCACCCCAGTGACAGCTTTTGTACCTTACTTTCTGAGAATGCAATGTGACATTAACTAATATGAATTAAATGTGATTTTAATGTGAACCGATGGTGAGTTTCTATTACTCGATTTTCTCTATAATCTCTATTTCATCTCTAAAGTTTTTAGAGCTTTCAAGTTTAACATTCCAGTAGCTTAGTTTCAATCCTTTAGCTCAATTGGTAAGAGAATTGCGATAACAGCGCAAAGGTCATGAGTTTGATCTACGGGGAACAAAATCAGCTTCGATAATGCGCTTTAAGTCGTTTTGGATAAAAGCGTCTGCCAAATTATAAATATCTAATAAATATACCGTAACATTGTAAACAAACTCGAAGACCTCATGCAAAAATTAGGTTTAAATACGCATTTTAGATACATATTATGCCACCTAAATAACAGCAACCAGCAATGAGGGTTGCAAAAACAAACAGCAAAGGCAGACAGGCGTAACGATTTTTGATCAGTTCTCCGGTTCCCTCGGCGAGGAGCCAAAGTCAATGGAAGAGAACTACTAATCAGAAGAGGAACACTGCTAACATCAATGTCCAATAGCACAATGATCCACAGAAAAGAGGTCAGAGAGGTGTAGATGTGTACTACAACCATCACATGTACGGGTGGATGTTAATCTTCCAAGCCTGAAGCAGCTCTCGCAGTTCAAACATCGACCTCTGAAAGGAGTTGGAATATTTACAGAGCCGTGCTAGCGTGTCGGCTGGCGCGGGAGATGATGTAGCCATGGCATGCTAATTAACAGCGTTAGCGGGGAGAGAGAGAGAGAGAGAGAGAGAGAATGAGATCGATGTGTTTGTGTGGATGGATTTAAGAAAAAGAGAACATTGATTTGAGAAGAAGCGCAGATTACTCATATCTAGTCAGCCTATTTTGTGGGACAGTGCAAGTTCACTTTGGCTAAGTACTGTATAGGAATTGAAGAATTCTTTATACTAGTTAGTCCTTTATTAAAAACTGTTAGAAGAGCTGACCCAACATTCAGCATTCTACAAATGCCCTTAAGTTCACTAAAGCTGAGATAAATGAGTCGAGTATCATCCGCAAGAGAGACTATTAGTGAGACACTTGCAATTATAATTGTGTAAGAATATTACATTAATATTCATTCAAATGCATGCATGTTTGCTTTGATTCCTGCTGTAAAATCAGCACCTAAAACATTTTCTAATTAGTATTTTTCTTTTTCCGATTAACAATTGCTAAACATTCCTAAACAAGATAATTATACATGAGAAGTATAACAAGATATTAAGACTAAATCCTAAATAAAGCTTGTTTTTCTCAAAGGACACCACCGTTTTTCTTTTTTTATAAGTCCTCAACAAATTAATATATACATATCTTTTTAATGTGTTCACTTAATCTTTGTACAGCGTGTCGTGAATGTGTTAGCATTTAGCCTAGCCCCATTCATTCCTTAGGATCCAAACAGTGATGAATTTAGAAGCCACCAAACACTTCCACATTTTCCGCATTTAAAGACTGTTACATTAATAGTTACACAAGTAAGTATGGTGGCACAAAATTAAAAAGTTTACATTTTTAAAGGGATACAAACTATAAAGAGAACTATGTTGTATGGCGGAAGAGCACCTAGCTTGGAGTTAATGTGGCTAGGCTAAATGCTAACACATTCACGAAGCGCTGTGCAAGGATGAAGTGCACGCATTGAAAAAAGATAGGTATGTATTCATTCGTTGAAGTTGAGGTAAGAACATAAAATATTGAAAAACTAGTGATGTTTTCCTTTAACTAGTCACAAAAGATAAAAACAGTCACTGATTGTTGTATTAAATTGTTTCAATTTAAGAAATACACCGATTCTGACTCCTCCAGAAAAGAGCAAAGTTTTGATGCAATTATACAATTGCCTCTTTATCTCACCTCTCATGTTCACCCAATGTTTTTTCTTACAGTTTTGGCTCCTGTCTTCACTTCTAGCTAAGAGGAATTTTTTGAGGATGAGGAGCTTTAGGCTTGACACGTCAGATTGATTCTTTTGCTCGAACAATTTGTTCTCGCTCAACACGGGCTAAACGACTCTCTCACCATCGATCCAATGGTGCCTGCGTTTGCTGTCTGGCCTTGACTTTTTCAAGTCTCAGGAATATTTTCTTTATTTCTTTCTGAATGTTTTTGGCTCTGCGGCAAAAAAAAAAAAAAAAAAAAAAACGTTCCAATTACACCAAAGTGCCTTTACTCACTGTTCGCTGATGTACAGACACACAGATATGGTGACCTTTGGACATATTACTGTTTTTAGTCCTTTGTCACACAGATATGGATGAGTAGACAAAGTGAAATGCTTTTATGTGTTTGATAGAGGGGAGAGCGCTTGTAATGAAAGACATCTTTACTCATCCAGACAGCAATCTTTTACCGCCTCAGGCTCGGCACAGCTGAGTGTGGGTTCTTCTACTGCAGATGAGGTGGATGTGTTGTGTTTACAAAGTACTGCCTTTGCTTTCATTAAAAGTTGTGTTTAATTGTATAACTAAAACGTGCAATTGGTCTTTGCACATGCCTTGCAAAAAACAAGTCAAGACCCGACGTGGAACTGATGTCATAACCCGGTATTAAAATGATGTCATAACCCGATGTCAACCTGATGTCATAAGTAGACGTAAAAAACTGATGTCATGATCAGCGTTAAAATGATGTCATAATCCAACGTCAACCCAATGTCATAATTAGAAGTCAAACTGACGACATAAGCCAATGCCAAACTGATGTCAAAACCCAAAGTCGAACTCAAGTCAAAACCCAACGCTGATGTCATAACTGACATCAAAACACGACATAGTATTGTCTTTAAACCCTGACATCGTTTTGACGCAAAACCCAACTTTGGAATGACCTCAAAACCCAATGTTAAGCAACAACACTACACTGAAAAAAATATATTTTCTTACTTAGTTTTTTTTTTCGTTCTTTCAGTAGAAATATCTAAAAATTCTAAAATTAAGATGCTTTTTCTTGATGAGCAAAATGACGAAAATAAGTCTAGTTTATAGACAACAAATATACAATTCAAGTACATTTAAACTTATAACAAGCAAAAATATCTGCCAATTGGGGTGAGAAAAAATCTAAAAATAAGTTTTCTTTTTTTACGCAAAATTTTCTCACCCCATTGGCAGATAATTTAGCTTGTTTTAAGCACAAATTCGCTTAAATTGTATAGTTTTTGTCTAAAAACTAGACTTATTTTCTTAGAGCATTTTTCAATAAAGTACATCTTGATTTATGATTTTTTTATATTTCTACTAAAAACAAGACGAAAATACTAAGTAAGAAAGTCATTTTTTTGCAGTGTATCAGCATCCAATACCCAAACTATCAATTTCATAAAAGAAAGAAAACAATTTAGTAGTACTGGCCAAAGATTAATCGCGATTAACCACATACAAAATAAAAGTGATTTTTTGCCTAATATGTGTGTGTGTGTGTGTACTCTGTGTAATTATTATGTATATTTAACCAAACACACATACATATATTCATTTCAGAATTGTTTTATTTATATATTCTTTTAAATGTATATATCATATAGAATAAAAAATATCAAAAAATATATATACACATGTAAATGTTTCTAAAATACATACATGAATGTGTATTTATTTTACACACAGCACACATTCATATATTATGCAAAACTTTTATTTTGTATGCGATTAATCTTTGCCCAGCACTACAATTTACCTAATGAGTTCATGTACTGTATGAGTGCATTATTTAGTAAACAAGAAAACATATGTTGAAATCCAACACTCATTTCTTTCCTCTGCTTACTCAATAATGGAGTAAACATTTTTGTACAAATTAGAAATTTTAAACTCATCTCTAAAGCGTGTTTTACTGTGGTTTAATGAAATTCTGCTTTCCTCTAAAGTGCTTAAACTATCCTTTCACATCAACATTGGGTACTAACCATTTCAAATCCACAGAATAATTCTCAAAGTACAACATATGATCCAGACTTATGCAATCTGCCTAAGCATTTCTAACTTTTACAGCATAACTTAGTTTATTCTTGTCAAAACAACAACACATCTAACTTTCACAGTACTAGGACAGTTCCCAAGCAGACTTAGCCATGAAGTTGCTGTGAGTGAGAAGATCGATGAATTTGTGTAGATGGGTGCAGCGGTTCATAACCATTGTCAACACTTTAGTATAGGGACCAATTTTCACTTTTAACTAGTTTCTTATTAGCTTACATATTGGCTGTTTATTAGTGCTTATAAAGGGTATATTAATGCCTTGTTTTGCATGACCATATTTTACATCCCTCAACCCAATCCAATACCAAAACCTAACTGCTACAACAACTACCTTATTAGCAATAAATAAGCAGTAAGTTGGGAGTTAACTGAGGCAAAAGTAATAGTTAATAATCAATAAGTGTTCCCCATACTAAAGTGTTACTGTGGAGCCCTTCGTCCATCAACCAGAAGGACCAAAACTGGTGTTCAACCAACATCTTACAACATAGTAAAGATAACCAACATCTAACAACATAGTAAAGATATAAGTTGGTTGACCGAAACATTCTTACTTAAAGGAACAGTATGTAGCATTGTGGCCAAAACTGGTACTGCAATCACACAACTGGTGGCCAGTACACAAAATGACAACATAAACATCAGTTGAGGGCCGCAACTTTACTTTTTAAATGGCAATATCCTGGCCAGACAACTGTTGTCAGTTGTATAAGTTGGTATAAGTATTTGAAATTAAATGATTTCTTAATGTCTAGTGACATATCAGGGCCATTTTATGATTCATTCATATAAATTTCTTACATACTGTTCTTTTAACCTAGTTAAGAATTGTACAAGAGGAACATTTTATATCTCAGTAGTTGCTCTTTTATAATTCATAAAACTCATAAGTGTTTTATTTATCAACTTTTACCTTTAAAGTTTCCCCTAAAACTCTATCATTGACAGATATCAATGTGACAAATGTTATATAAGAATGTGAATATCATATCTTAGAAATGTTGGAAGAAGTTTACATTGAAATTATTGTTCTTTCTTATAGACAGTGAGAGAACATATTAATGGCATTGTCAGCAGAGATAATATGGAGTTTTATAAACCCTCTGTTCTTTTAAAATAAAATGACAGACATTTATAAAAATTTAAATTACAAATCTGATGGCAGCTCCCATAAATCAAACAAGCCTCTTCTAACTTCCTTTTGCATCCTTTATCGACAATTGAGCAACAAAAGTATAAGTACAAGTGTAAAGACTGCTACACTAACAAAAAGTACCAAAGTATTACCATGTTTTTACTAAATATATTTCTAGACATTTACAAATGTACATGTTTTACAGTAGTAGTTTTTTTTAAAGACAAAGTAGTTTTGCAATGCCATGTTAATAAACTTATTTAGGTAATTATTCAGGAACATAGTGTATGTTTCAAAAAATGTCACTGTAGTACAGAGACAATTATTTGGTATGTTATATGGTACTGCATATGCATGTGTAACTTTAACAAAATAAACACTCTCAAAAATAGTCAAACAAATCGTAATTGGAGCGGTACCCTTTATAAAGGTCCTAATATGTACCATTTTGGCACGTAATGTATACATTTGGAACCAATATGTACCTTTAAGGTACAAATGCACTCTTTGGTACCAATATGTACATCTGAGGTACTATTATCTGAGGTAACCTCATTAGGTGCAAAGGCATCATTTTTGAAAGAGTACCGCCCCAGTGACAGCCACTGTACGGACCATTTTTTTGACAGTGTACTTAACAGAATAACAATAACACTCGACTTTAAGAATACTGAATTACTCAGAATCCGGTTTTAAGTTATCCCAAATCCTTGTTCACACTCTGTTACGTGAAAACATCCACTGTGAGCCTGTTACAAACTGAATCGGATAAGGTGAGATACATGACTCTTTGAATAGGATATGACAGGCAGACCGCTCGGGCAGCTAGACTTTTTGCTGCAGTGTCAAGCTGAGGTCAGAGCCGCATTTGAGAGTCAACTCAGGACAAAACTCAATATAGCAAGCTCAACGGCCCGAAAGTCCTCCATAGTCCAGGTGTGGGATTGCCCATGTGTGAAATCCCAGATCGCTCCTCTGCATTCGGATGCCCCCACGCTGCCCCCCCTTCGCCCTGTGATTTGTGATGGAACAGCCATCTTGAAGTGGAATACTGGCTCATTGACCACACTAACGGCAAGAGCCGGTGAAGCCCACTGACTTTGCCAATACGGACGGCAGTTGTGGGTCGGTGGGTTGGTCGATGGCTGTGTTTGGACTCAGCGGAGCAGCGTTCAGGTCACTGGACGGATCAGCGGTCCGTGTTGTCCTCCAATGACTTATTTGAGAACGAGCTTGCACTCTGTAAGAGTCGAAACGAAGGATGAAGTTTGCGTTTGCACAAGGTGACCTATAAAGGTTTCTCGCTACAAGTGCTCCATGTTGATCAGACACGGTTTGAGCGTTCAAGGGTCAATGAGTACAGCTGGATAACAGAGTGAGTCTGGCACCCTGTGTGTCAGAACACGGGATTAGTCTTCGTTCCGCTGAAACACCTGCTCGCTGTGAGACACCTGTTTCTGATTATGAGTATTTACCTCTGGATGTTTTTTCCCCCGGTGAGCATATTCATTTGGCACATCAGTTCATTTCATAAACATTTCAGAGCACACTGATAACTAGTTCAGAAAGCTTGTGTTTGTTTAGAGTTTGTTTGGGAGTGCAGGGTGAAGAGGAAAAGAGAGAGAGAGAGAGAGAGAGAGAGAGAGCGTGGGGAAGAAAATTATGTGGTTAGGATATATTTAATTCATTACAACAAACTTGATTTTTAGACTGTCTGAGGAAAATTTGAGTACTGTTTGCATGTTAAACTCAAAACTTAATACAGCAGTGATAGGTTGCCAGGTTGATGCAGTAGGGTTGCTGTGGTGTTGCTAGGTTGTTGCTCTGGGGTTGAAAAGGTTTAATGGGTAGTTGCCCAGCTGTTCATATATGGGGATGCTAAGATGTTTTTAATGTTCGCCAAGTTGTTACTATGGGGTTGCCAATGTGTTCTGAGTGGTTGCAAGATTGTTGCTATGGGGTTGCTAAGGTGTTCTGAGTGATTGCCAGGTTGTTGCTATGGGGTTGCTAAGGTGTTCTGAATGGTTTCTATGTTGTTGCTAAGGTGTTCTGAGTGGTTGCCAAGTTGTTGCTTTAGTGATGACAAGGTGTGGTCATATATGGGGTTGCTAAGTTGTTTTAAGTGTTCACCAAGTTGTTACTATGGGTTTGCCAATGTGTTTTGAGTGGTTGCCAGGTTGTTGCTATGGGGTTACTAAGGTGTTCTGAGTGGTTGCCAAGATGTTGCTTTAGAGATGATAAGGTGTGGTGTTCTGATTGGTTGCCAGGTTGTTGCTATGGGTTCCTAAGGTGTTCTGGGTGGTTGTCAGGTTGTTGATCTAAGTGTAATGGGTGGCTGGGTGTCTTTTGATATGGGATTGCTAATATGTTCTGAGTGGTTGCACGATTGTTATTTTGTGTTTGCTACAGTTTTCTAAGTGGTTGAACAATTATTGCTCTGGGGTTATAAAGGTTTAATGAGTAGTTGCCAGGCTGTTCATATATGGGGTTGCTAAGATGTTTTAAGTGTTTGCCAAGTTGTTGCAATGGGGTTGCCAGTGTGTTCTGAGTGGTTGCCAGGTTGTTGCTATAGGTGTGCTAAGGTGTTCTAAGTGGTTGGCGGGTTGTTACTATGGGGTTGCTATGGTGTTCTGAGTGGTTTCCAAGATATTGCTTTAGGGATGATTAAGGTGTGGTGTTCTGAGTGGTTGCCAGGTTGTTGCTCTAGGAATGATAATGTGTGGTGTTCTGAGTGGTTGCCAGGTTGTTGCTCTAAGGATGGCTAAAGTTTAATGGGTGGTTACCAGGCTTTTGATATGGGATTGCTAATATGTTATGAGTGGTTGCACGACTGTTGCTATGGGTTGCTAAAGTGTTCTGAGTGGTTGTCAAGTTGTGCTTTTTGATTGCTAAGGTGTTTTGAGGAATTGCTTGCACTGGTTGTAGCATTGGGGTTGCCCAAGTGTAATGAGTGGTTGTCAGGTTGTTATTCAATGGTTGCCATGATGTTCTGAGTGGTTGCAAGGTTGTTGTTATGGGGTTGCTAAGATGTTCTAAGTGGTTGCTAAGTTGTGGCTTAGAGGTTGCTAAGGTGTTCTGAGTGATTGCTTGCATTAGTTGCGGCATTGGGGTTGCCCAGGTGTAATGGTAGTAGGTATAATGTAATGTAATGATAATAGGTGGTTTTCAAGTTGTTGGTAAAGTTGCCAGGTTGTTGCTGTGGGGTTGCTATGATGTTCTAAGTGGTTTCCATGTTGTTGTTGTTCTGGAATTACTAAGGTGTAATAGGGGTTGTTTACTGGCTCAAGTGAAAATCAATTTTGCTTCAACTTCTTTTATTTAAGTCTATGGATGTTTTCCCATCTTCATTATGCACCAAGCAATAGTTATCCTAAGACACTTCCTATCAAAAAGCACATTTGAAGCATTATCGATGTTAGTGTAATTTCCAAACACATAAAGCCAGACTTAGATGATTTTCTAATACTTCCTGGTCTACCCAGCCTGTTTTTTTATTTGGTCACTTACCTGCTTGTCAGTCTAGGAGACCAGCTGGACCTGTAGCTACATGCCAGCTTGACCAAGTAGAAATAGAAGCTAAACCACCGCAAACCAGCTTAAGTCCAGCAAACTGGAGTCAGATTTAAGCCGGAAACAGTTCATGTTCCAATGCACCACAAACACAATTAGGATGCATTTCAGTCATTAGCACTATAACCAGTCACTAATGGCGCATATGTAAAACTAACAGGATGTTCCAACTGCAGCCTAGGGAATTACTCCTGGAAGCAAATAGACAGAAGTAAGTGACTCTGACAGCCCATCTCTCCCTCTCTTCTTCCCGTGCTCCTCCTCTCCCGCTCACCATCATTAGAGCAGAAGGGTGACGGACAGATAAAAGAAACCTTTTAATAACACTGCAACCTTTTAAGAGGGGGCACAATCGACAGAGCCCACAGGCAAGATGGAGCCAATCAATGTGGCTGTGCACTGCCATCCACTCTTCCTCAAAGCCTCCCACCATCTATCCCCTCTCTCGATCGCTTTCGCTCTCTCGGTCTGTCAGCAGAAGGGGAGACATCTTCCACCCACATTTTCACAATCGCTATTCTGAAACTTCTCAGTTTAAGCAGTACTTTTCCAGGCCTTATTAGTAACGCTCCCGCACTGCCTGATGGGATGGCATCTCACTTTGTCATTAGCAGCAATTTGTTTTTATAGACAGAGGACAGAGCCGGTGAAAGGATCGGGCTTCTGTGAGAGAGAAATGCATTGACGTTGTGGTGACTTTTTAAAAGCTGGTTGTTTTTAGCTGTCTTTCTCCTCACATCCTTGTTGTTGTTGCTTTTTTTTAGTTTTCCCTGAGATTAGAGGAATCTCCTCCCACACAGAGTCTCGCCTGGGGCTTAGCTGGAGAATAAACTGTCCTATACTCTAGTTTCCTTTCTCTGCATCTCTTCATGTAGCTCTTGCTCTTTATACATGCTTCATTTATAAAATGCCTAATTAAAAATACTCATTTCTAAAAGAGAAATATTTTAAAATATTCCAGTGTCTCCTGAGATCGATTATACCTGTTCAAGTTGGCCACCGAATGAAACGTTTGAGAACTGTATTGTTTTTATTTCCTTAAAATGAGCCATTTTTATCTACATACATCGTGGGTCCCCTTACATACAAGTCGCGTCACGTTTCTACAGTAGCCCTAATTGGACAAACAGCTCTAAAGAGGGCGTTTCACCCCTACATTGTCTCAGAAGATGACATGTTTGTCCTGTGACAGCTACCATAGCTTCTCATTGTATTTCGAAATTAAGGTTGGATGCAATTTGTAATATTTCCGCTAAAATCCCATACTGTACCCTTAAATGTTAAAGCAATAACATCATATAACTAGACATTTGAGAAAAGGTTTCCACTGGGATACATTAGGATCAGTAGCGGCCGGTGACTTTTTTTTCGAGGGCGCTCGATGCGAGGTTGGTCACGACATGTATGTAGCCCGTCATGTGTGTGGTTCGTAATTTCAAAATTTGTGTTCTGCGCGTCAAGTGAACCTATGTGCCTTGTCAAAATAAGTGCCTGCTGCAGACGCGTCTAAAAGGTTTATGATAAAAAAAGACGCTCGCGTTTGCCAGATACTCACATAATCTCATGCATATTCAGAATTTACTGTTAAGGGATTGTCTTGCGTGTATTTTGTGAATGTGAGCGTCTCTTTTATCATAAACGGTTTTGACGCGTGTGCAGCAGGCACTTATTTTGACAAAACACGTGATGCACACGGTTCACATGACGCAACAAACACATATTTTGAAGACACAAGCAACACACATGACACTCATATTTTGAATTTGTGCCCCTCGGATGAGCAGTCACGAGCCGCCACTGATTAGGATGTTCTAAAAGGTTCCCCCAAAAGTGGCTCCACATACACTGCAGTCCCTAATATTTTCTTATTGAATACCCTATCTCACATGAAAACACAGTACAGAATATTTTTTTTTATTAAATTTTTGTGCAAAATAGGGATAACTACTATGTGTTCCTGTAGCTTGGTAGAGCATTGTGTTAACAGGGCAAAAGGTTATGGGTTCGATTCCCAGGGAACCTGCATGCTGGTGATAAAAAATGTATTGCCTGAATGCACTTTGGGTCACTTTGGATAAAAATGTATTTTGTGACATGAATTATATTATTATGAAACCCAATAAGAAGTAATCTCTGTCTGAGACATAATAAATGTACATCCAACATTGTTTTATACAACATGAATACCATTGCACAGACTGCTTCACTCCACCAGTACTCCACAGACCGCTGTACACTCATCAGTATTTGGTAATGAGCTGTAAATCTTTGCAATCGATCTTGATGTTAAGAACAGCTACAGAAAAGGGATCATATAAAACAGCATTAATCATGAGCTGGAAAGAGAGGGCGCATTCATTAACCATTTTACTGCCTTGTTGCCCTTGTGCTTTAATGATAAAGGAAGGCTGACCACCAGACATGGAAAACTAAAGATGAATTATATTCACATAATCTTACAGTCACTTTCGGATTTGCATTCAGTATCAAAATGATTTACACAACCGCAGTCTAGACAGATGTGTTTATATTGTATGTTTAATTCAGGCTTCTGTTATTGGTTGTGGTTCATGATTTCCTCTTTTAACAAACATGATTATTCATTCATGCATACATATACAGCAGAAGTCACAGGGGATATGAAACATTTTAATGTGTTTCATTTTAATGTGTTAATACTTATAAATGCATCGAGGTTTAAACACAAAACTTGTTCATACATAAAAACTAAATAAAAAATGTATACATGTTGACATTTATGTAGCTTTTATATATATATATATATATATATATATATATATATATATATATATATATATAAATTATTCATGTTTAATAAGGGTCTTAGTAAGTGTGGCAATATCGAACCAGTTTAGTTTATTTACATCTATTTATTGGACAGAATCATTAAAATAAATTACTTGAGGGCAAGAAAGTTTAAGACAGCATGTTTGATTATTGGCTTGGTTTGCTGTAAACCTGTGTTAACAATACAATGAAACAGAATTGGAGCCTTTTTGGTATATGATTACAAGGACAATTTTACACTGTTTGTGCTTAACAATCTGAAAATGGCCCTGATTTACAGTACAAAGGCCGCATAAAAGGGCATTCATTTACTTGTGAAATTTATCAAAGAATGGGTTTTTCGCAACCATTTTATGGGTGATTTTTTAAATGTAAATTGTGCAAAAGGATGGCGTGTGGTACTGGCATGTTGCGCACTACACACAACTGCATCTCAAAAGTATGATTTTAAGCATCAACATCTTTATAATGAAACTGTGTTTAACAAGCAAAGCACAAAATTGCTCAATTTCCAATCACAATGAGAAAATGCACTACTATTTACAATATTTAACATCACAAATGTATTTCTCTCTAAAGTGTGGTTTTATCATGTTGACCTTATGCTGTTGTGCATGGAAAAACATCTGATGTTAAACTAAACAACTGCAAATATGGTTTTCTTACATTGCTGGGGTTTAAAGAGCTGATTAATGAGTTTTGATAATTAGCAATTTTTGTATAAACCTTGCTTTTTTTGATTATCATTAACAAAATTTATCATTACCGCAATAAGATAGTAAATTAAATATATGCATTTACAAACTCATGTTTCGGTGATGAGAACTAAAAAGTTGTCTTGGTACTATGACAAACAAAATTTCAACTTTTATTTGGACAGAAAAAATAAAAACTGCTTACCTGGTAGCCATCTTGAGTGTCACAGTCAATTATGTTCCTTCCAACAATTTTTTTTTAAAATGTTAGTTCCTTGAGGGCTTAAACAATGATTGAAAATTGTTGCGGAGGATGAGAAAATTGGTCTTGGACACATTTATGTTCTTTATTATTGTCTCTAGATTTACCAATGATCACCAAATACCACATGTTTCTTTACTGTAAATGTTTATAGTATAACATGCACTTTTTATTTTTTAGATGTTTTAATTATAAATATTTCCATGTCAAAGAACCCAAATCAAGCCATGTACACGTTGCGGTGATGAATTTTTTTCCCATAAATGTGAAAACATCAACAAAATTGGTTTGTATGATGTCATTTGAAATCACGAGCAAAATAGTACACAAAGAGATGTTTGTAAATGTATGCTTCTTATTCTGATACTCTTACTTTGCATTTACTTTTTTATCAAAATGTTTCATGACACCTCATAAGTCTAATTTTGCGAGAATCACCCATATACATTGTGCAAGCGTGGACTTTAACCCGTCATTTCTCCTGCTGTTGTTTTAACAACACTCCCATAGACCATCATCGAATTTCTTGTGAAGAGAGTGCATCAGGCCAATGTCGGCACGCTTTCGTCTTTCCAGCCGAAATATGCTACAGTCTGACTCCTTTGTAATGTTTGCTGGATAATTTATTACAGTTCACTGAATGCGACAAGAATTTAAGCCCACGTTTCCTTTTAATATGAGCTACACAGAAATGATGAAAAAGTGTTGGGGTCTGACGCAGAATTTAAAAACGCTCCCCATCCTGTGAGGGAATGTGCAGTAAAGCCTAAAACTGGAAGACCTAGATAAGCAACATGAAATGCAAAGAACAGAAATAGAGAGGTATTCCACATATATTACGAAACAACAGCGATCTCTAAACCCATGTGATTTGATGGGGTTTTGTATTTAGATGAGGTTAGTATGCAAATGCAAAGGCACCTAAAGGAGATAGGAGGCAGAAACCACAAACCGCTTTTGGAAACTCAATGTGTTCGCACCCGTGGGCCTTTAAAAGGAGAATCATTATATACAGCCTTCAATTCCACCCTGAACAGTGCTGGAAGCTGCTGTACGCCTGTGCCTTTGAGCCACTGAAACAGAAACATGAGTCTCCACAGAAAGACTTTAATATGAGGTGGAAATAGCATTGGGAGTCTGAAATGATTGTGAAATGAGGTTGAAATCAAATCGTAATCGGTCTTAAAAATGGATATCAGCTTTCATTTAGCAGTTTATTTACTCTAAAGAATAATTTGTGGTTTTTGTCATGATTTATAAACTACACTTGTACACAGTGCATAACACAGCATAGATTTACATTTATGCATTTGGCAGACACTTTATACAAAGAGACATCCAGTGCACTCAACGTATACAGTATTTTTACCAGTGTGTGTTTCTTGGGATTTGAACCTATGACCTTGTTGTTGCTACAGTAAGGCCGTACTCTTCCAGTAGAGCTTCAGTATAGTATAGCAAGGCATTATCGCAATGTTTATTCACATAACAAAACATAAACTCAAACTCTTATATAATCATGGTTTAGCAAAAAAAGTTAATCCAACAATGTCATCAAAGACTTTGCATGAGTTTAAATAAAGTTTATCATTATTAAACCGTCTGTCCTATTTAAATTTGTAATAGCATATTAAAATGCAGCAGATGTTGTGTCTGTGTTTATGAGAAGAGGAGGAACATAAATAGATGAATCAATAGATGGTAAGCTGCTGTGCCATCTCTAAAGGGAATGGCCATCTCCCAGATGTCAAACAGGTCAGCATCCACACACGGAGACGCACTATAAAGTCTAATTTAATCAATATTACCAGTTTCTGACTTTACCGACTTTCACACGCTAAACTTTTCCAGTTTAGTCAATGTGAGTTACAAAGAAAGAATAACAGGAAACGTTCATTATGAGCAAATTTAAGTGAATAACATTACAAATGATAATGTGGAGTGATCAGTACACGTAAAGTTGCAGGATAAAGGGTAACACTTTACTTGAAGGGGTGTTCATAAGACTGACATGACACCTTCATAATCATGCCATAAACATTAAGGAGATGTTATGCATGTTTATGACTGTCATTAAGTGTCATTTGTTCAATTATGTCCTTTTTAATGCAAAGATGTTTGCATTGTTTGAGATGTCTTCACATTCACCAATACATTATAACTTATTATGACAACTTGACATTACCAATACAACTGACCACTTTTTGACAGTAATACAAATTGAATTTGTCATTAAAATGTCATTAAGCGGGTGTGCACACCAAAACTTTTAAACTCGGCTAAAAACACCTGGAGGACGGCGAATGTCAGCTGTTTTTTCAGCTGAGTGCCAGCTTTCTTCAGTGCCAGCGCTTTGGTAGCTGTGATACTTCAGCTGTGAGCCGGTTGGTTGCTGTGGTAATGTCCCTCCCTCCTCCACTGTGATTGGACGGCCGTGTGTGAACTGACATTGACGAGCGGAGCTTTTCACCCAAAGTTGAATATTTTTCAACTCTCGACCCTCAACGTTGAGCGCGGAAAAACTGTTGAGTGCCAGTTTTCAGCGCAGAGGAAAACCGCTAGCTGCTGGCTTATTTGAAAAACGCAGAGCTTCCATTGAAAACAATTGAAAACATGCGCTGCCAAGGGCGTAAAAGCTTTGGTGTACACGCCCCCTAAGTGTTAATACTCTGTCAAATTGTTCTATAACAGCGTCATGAATATTTTTCTTGACCTCAACTGCAGTGGTACAAATATAATATGTCATTTTAATGTCATTAAGTGTTAACACTCTTACAAATTGTTTTATAACAGCGTCATGAATATTCTTCAGTTCATAATGTTTTTTTTAGTTTCTTTCATGTGTTTAACCCCTTCAAACCCTTCAGACATTCAGTATTTTTATTAGTTTTGAACCACAAAACATGAGATGTCCATTCCAGTGGATGCAGGGTCTGAAGGGGTCAAAAATAAAATAAATCATCCAATAGTCTAATAATAATAATAATAATAATAATAATTAAAATTGATACAATTACATTTTATTGCATTTGAAGACGATTCACCCAAAATTATTTTTTTATGTATTGTGCACATACATAAAGTTAAGTATAATGTTTTGACATGTCTGATGCATTTTGTTAATGTATTTAAAATTATTTGACAGAGTATTTCCACTTAATGACATTTAAATGACAGTTTAATGTAATGTTCAACCACAAAGTTGGGTAGTTTCTTAAGTGATATTCTGCTCTGTCATGTTTCTGACAGATTTATGTTATTTATGTTACAAGTTATGATGTATTGGTTTATGTTGTCATAACACAGACATCTCAAACAATGTCATTTTTGCATTAAAATGACATAATTGAACAAATTACATTTAATGACAGTGGATAAAATCTTTTTCATGTCATGATTATGAATGTGTCATGTCAGTCTTATGAACAACCCTTCATGTAAAGTGTTACCGCATAAAGTTAAAACAATTTAAAA
This sequence comes from Paramisgurnus dabryanus, assembly GCF_030506205.2. NCBI lineage: Eukaryota > Metazoa > Chordata > Actinopteri > Cypriniformes > Cobitidae > Paramisgurnus > Paramisgurnus dabryanus. The sequence goes on from NC_133346.1 coordinate 14,765,262, forward strand.
CGAGCAAGTCAATTCATCCTACTATTTAAAATTTTGACCTGTGTTAAGTTGACATAACTTATAAAAAAGCTAAAATTGTTTAACTTAATTTGTCAAGTAAAATGCTGTTAATATTTAAAACGCTGCTACAGTCTCATAATCTTATTTTTAGGAGCATCAGAGGTTGATTTCAGTCTTTGGGATGACCTTACTCAGTCAAAATTAGAGACACCTGTAATTACTCAGCCGTCCAGCAGAGGGAAGAAGGAGTACAGACACCTGCTGTCCGTTCGACTATTGAATACCTAAGGTTTCCACAGAAACACTGTATGAGATTAAGAAAACTGACAATATATTTAAGCAACCGAGACATATAGACATTCAGAAAACAGTGGTCTTCTAGCATGTAAAAAACCTGGCATGACTAAAACAGCTGATCTTGATTCAAAGCATCAATGATGACAGTTGACTCAACTTACTGCGGTCCATGTGTCCAATGTCTGAAAGCATATTAAGATCTGATTATTATTCAAAGAACAGCTTATTAGTCCCCATTGTTATGCAGCCTCTTCTTTCTCTCTCTCATTGTACATTAGCAATAATTCGAATGTCATGAATCTGCAGCTAACCCAATAAACAGGGAACGGCAAGTGTACGCTTTACACGACCAAACCGTTGACTTAATTATGGCAAACATTGCTCCCCCGCAATCTTACAAAATCACAGTTGTTCAGTCTCACAGAAAGAAAGAGAAAGCTGCCTTTCCATTCTTTCTCTCTCTCTCTCTCTCTCTCTCTCTCTCTCTCTCTCTCTCTCCCTCCTTCTCAGACCACAGTAAATGAAAAGTATATCGATACATAATTCATCCACCGGAGGCCCCAACTAAAGCCCCAATGTTCTCTAATGAGGAAGCAGAAATCATACAGACTTCCCATCCCAATTATGCATTATGAGCTTTAATTGTTCCTCTCGAGATAAGATGGGCAGAAGGGTGGGGTGTTGACGTGAGGGGTGGGGGTAATGGAGAAGCATTCGATAATTCCAGTTAATTTGCTTAAGCAAATTAATCAAATCAACTGCCACATGGAGCTCAGCACCAGGATATGAATTAAACAAATAAGGGTGGGGGAAAGCTTTGTAGCTAGATAGGACAGACGGATATTAATCCGTTTTCTAGTTGCACTACTGGTAATTACAGACAATGGGTTTATTTGCCATAATTTCTTGCAGAGAAAACAGAAAAATAGATCTTTAACTCATACATACGCACACCCACACACAGATTTTTATTTTTGGGTAAACTATTTCTTTATGTATAACAATACACAAACTTAAGCATGAAGTATAGTTCAGTTTTTATGCGTATGGGAGGGTCAGTGTACAGTCATGCGATATTTAACCATGCATACTTTGTATGTTTAGTTTTATGCATGTGTGTACAGTAATATGTAGTATGTAGGCCAGAAGAGGAATTACATTTTGTCGCAATGTGCATGCGTGGAACGTCTGTGTACATGTATGAGTTAAAGCAACACTCCACCTTTTTTGAAAATATGAGAATTTCCAGCTCCCCTAGAGTTAAACATTTGATTTTTACCATTTTGGAATCAATTCAGCTGATCTCTGGGTCTGGCGCTACCACTTTTAGCATAGCTTAGCATAATCCATTGAATCTGATAAGACCATTAGCATCTTGCTAAAAATAACCAAATAGTTTTTATATTTTTTCTATTTAAAACCCGACTAGTTACATTAAGACCGACGGAAAATTAAAAGTTGAGATTATTTAGGACAATATGACTTTCAATAGCAGGGGACTATTTTCAGGCACTGCGTTATATCATTGCGCCTCCTGCAGCAATGTTACGGCAGCAAAGTTCAGAATGAGAGTATAGTTCCTATATCTGCCTAGAAATCGCAACCTTTCATTTTCCGTCTGTCTTAGTACACAATGTAACTACAGAAGGGTCAAGTTTTAAATAGGAAAAAAATCGAAACTCTTTGGTTATTTTTAGCGCGATGCTAATGGTCTAATCAGATTAAATAGATTATGCTAAGCTATGCTAAAAATGCTAGTGCCAGACCAGGAGATTAGCTGAATGGATTCCAAAATGGTAAAAATCAAATATTAAACTCTAGGGGAGCTGGAAAACTAGCATTTTTACAAAAAAGTGGAGTGTCCCTTTAAATACTTTGCAAGGCTGTGCATTCAACCTATACTCCAGGCTTTCCTCCAGTATATCTTTTAGTTAAATCTGACCCATTCCACACGACAGTAAGCAGTAGACATTACTGTATAACTGTGTTATCGGCCAACAGAAACTCAGTCACCTCCTCATCTAATCGGCCTTTTAGTTATTCATTCATCTCCAATTCCATTTCTCTTCAGCAGGAAGTATGACTGAGCTTTCGCTCTGCTCTCCGGCTCACCAATCAAACAGCATCCCTAATAAAACTATTGATTCCACACATTAATGTATTCATCAGTGAATACAGTGTGTGAGAGAGAACATCTGCTCTCTTTCTGAAATCTTTAATGATTTCATTAGGTTTTGGGAAGGTTTCATTATGGCCAGTAGATATCTTCTCTCCCTGCCTCTCACCAGTCTGTTCATCATCTGCATTATCGATTCAGAGTGCGGACATTTTAATTTCACCAGCAAGCCACGCTCAGCCGACCTCCGTCACAGCGGGCCGCGCAGCTGAGGAGCCCTAATGCTGCTTGTGACATGGAGGAGAAGAACAGACAGAGAAAGAGAAATGATGGGAAAGAGAGAGAGAGAAGGGGGGAAAGGTTGGAAGTAAATTATGAGACAGTTAACTCTTTTTAACATTTTAACTTATTGTGATCAAGAGAGTTACATGGCCCAGGGAAGTACAGTTTGCATATAATTCTTGGTTCAATGGATTTGCAGATAGATGGCCACTTTTGTTTGTTGAGAAATAATTATTTTAGCCAAAAATGAAAATCTGTCCTCAGTCAACACTTGTAATCCAAACCAGGTAATATTCATCAGATTCAGTAATCCGAATATAGATAAATATATCTTTTCCTATAGCTCAACTGGCAGGACAGTGTTAGCAACACAAAGGCAAATGCATTCAATCTCAGGAAACGCATAAGGAGCTCAGATGCAAAAGCCACTAAACGGTCCCTTTCGTCAAAAATAAGTGCGTTTACATGCACAGAATAAGCAGATAACTATAAAAAATCAGCTTATTATAGAAAACTGTTTTCATGCGTTTACATGGATAATAGTCGCTCAAAAAGCAGACGACAAATCTGTCTTAAGCTATACTGTTTTATCTCTTCTCGTGTCTGCAAAACCTGTAAATGTAACATGAGCTTATTCTCGCAGTTTCTCTGCCAACTGCTTTAGTCGAGCGGAGACTTTTATGCGTTACTTTGTGCTTACTTCCGCATAGTGATGTAGTACTCGAGTCCGGTCATGGACTCGAGACCGTTCTGGAGATCGAGTTCTGCTCTCTCAGACTCGTCTCGGACTTGTTCCTTCAAAGACTGCCTTAACTCGGTCGCAGACCACAGAACGACTCACAACTTCAGTGGCCGGTTGCATAAACACAGCCGTGACGTTAAGACTGCGTCTTAAGAATGATTCTGACTAACTAGCAATTAGTTAGGGCTAATCAGTCTTATTATTTGGATTTAAATTAGACCAGTCTACCTTTCTATGTAACATGCTTAAAACAGTTATGATCAGTCTCGAAGAAAAAACTATAAGAACTATAGTCTTAAAGTTTTATGCAACCGGCCACAGATCGAGTCCTCGAGACCAACACATTTTTTATGTTCATATAAAAAAAACACACAACACATAACAATAATAATAAAATGCAATGTTGATGGGCATTATTTGAAAATGACATCCCATGGTGCAGTGCAAGATACTGCCATCAGAGCCGTTTATTTATCTCTAGAAAAATAGGCAGAAGATGATGCATGTTGTTGGGATTTTTTTTAATGATAGTATAAGCATAGTCCATATTAAGATGTGAAGACTGCTCCTCTAAACAATTCCCAATCTAGCTTAGTCTGTAGGCCTAACTGTTGATTATTAACTGGGGTGATATTAAATCATGAATATGAAAACTGACGTTTTTATGGTCTTGGTCTCGACTCGGTCTCGACTCCTAAAGGACTCGTCTTGACTCGGACTAAACATGTGTTTGAAAACCAATAGACTCGGTCTCAACTCGATCTCGACCCTTCAAAGACTCGTTCTTGACTCGGACTCAGCATAAGCGGTCTTGTCCCCATCACTACATCCTCCTGTAATGTTTATCTTTTACATGCGGAGACATGCGCACATGAAGAAAACCGCAAGAAAGCTGGTTAAGGTGTTTACATGCCACACGAAATTGGGGTAGTGAGAAAAAAACTACCTGTGACGATCGTTTTTTGCTTACGCCGTTTATAGGCTTTTTACCTATTTTACGTGTTTACACGACCCCACATGTTATCAGTTTATTAAGCATAATCAGCGTAAGATGAATTGGATGAGGACGACAGCGTGCAAAACCACAATCGATCACATTTAAACTTGAGTCCCTTGTGACTACTTGGACCTGAATACAACCACAATGTGGCAGTGGCATGGATCACAGCGCCCCCTAATGTGTGGTTCAGTTTCTTCATTTTTACATTCTGACGTTCATAATATGAAATGTTTCTAGTTGCATCTTTAACGATTTTGCAACTGTTTACTTCGTCTTGTCCAAAGAAGTTACAATTTTTTTAGAAGTAGAGGTTTTTGCCATAAATGTTTGCATGCACTTAGAGGGTTTTGCAGCGAAATACCAATGAATGACTAAAATGAAATTTGTGAAAATAAGCAATTTCAAGTATTGACTAGTAACCTTTTTTAATGCCATTAAGTGAAATTTTCTGAACCAAAACATACGAGCCTGATAAAAAAATGCCTTACGCATTTGAATCCTTTCATACTGATAAAATTTACATTGAATGCCACGAAAAATGCTTCGGATAAAAGCAGCTGCCAAATGCATAACTGTAAGTGTAAATCTGAAGTTATGGGATAACTTTGTGAAAGGATATTTTTATTCTAAGTTTTTGTTTGTTCAGTACTAATGCTGATAGTTTTGGGAACAAAGCTGGGGAAAGTGGCTTGACACTCCAACTTTGAATATGAACAACACAAATGAGGTTTGGGACCTAGTGTGAACTACGCCTTTAAGATTGTAAACCACGGTTACAGTTAATATTCTGTGCTCAGCTAAAATGCAATTTTGCAAGGCATTTTTATATGATTAAATATGATTTGTTTCACTTGTTTTCAATTATTTTTCAGGGTTGCGTTCTGGTTCAGCGCCAAGCATGTAATTTTAGATTTTCCTATGCAAGACTTGAAAGTCATTGGACTTTTGTAAGTCATATTGAATAGGCTTTCAGCGAGAGGAAGAGGTGTATGTGTGTGCGTGTACATGTGTGTGTGAGAGAGAGGTAGCAAACATACACTTGCATAAACGCCAAGGCTTATTATAATAGCTAGACACAGACAAGAATATCAATACGCAAACCTTTTAATGGCCTTCAAAATCCAGCCAAAGGATGAATGAAAGACGAAAATGAAAATGAAAGCCCACAGAAACAAAAGGAATGCTATCTAAACACAGTGCACCAGATCTGGAAGTCAGATTATAACCTGAACTCACACAGCAAACTCAATCAATAGTCTTCCTTTTGTCATTTTAAAAGGCACAAGCTATGCAAAAACCTGGACTGAATTGAAGCGGCTCGTGCGCGGATACATCCGAGCCAGCGGGGAATTTGGATGCGAGACAGACGCTGAAGAAAGACACATCCGCAGCTACATAAAGAGGGATGACCCCAAAACGGTGAACTTCAAACATCAAACAACATCATTTGCACAGAACCAAACACAAAGGACGAACATCTGTGTGGAGAGAGACAAATCACATGAGATGGAAGCTCACCTGGATCCATTTGTCCGGCATGGCCAGGTCATAATCAAAGCCCATTCCTCCCTCGTCCATGGATCTGCACAGGCCTGGCATCCCTGATACATCCCACACAAACGTCTACAAGGAAACACGCTGAGAGAAAAAGAGGAAAGAAAGTGGGAGATTTAGGCGAAACTCCAGACGAAGACAGAAATGCTTAGACAAGGCTTTGTACAGACAGACGGTACTTTCAATTCCAATCTGTTTAGTTGCAGTATGAACCGCAAATAAACACATAAATGCACTTGTATGTATGATTTTAATTTAGTTTGTTTTGTAAATTACCTATAAACATTCTTATGACGTGATGAATTTACTTGAAAAGCCAAACTGGGTAAGAAAATATGACTTTTCTGAGAAAATATTTATTCTATGAATTCAATTAGTTTTCTTAACCCAAGTGCAATTTTCTTACAGTTTAAAGAAAAAAAAAACAATCATTGTAAGATTTAAGCCTATTATTTAAAAAAGATAAAACTCTTTTGCAAATTGGGAAAGAAACACAAACATCACGATACATCTGGAAGATAATGAACAGCCTCATCTGCTCCTGTAAGATAATATTTTTTAATAAAACTTTTTACTTTTATTTTTATATTATGATTTTTTTAAATCCAGCAAATCTCTGCCTTTTTGCCAAAAAGAATCCCTATAGACATCCATAGTAGGAGAAAAGAATACCATGGAAGTCAATGGGGCATCTGATTGATTTACTAAATATCTTCATTTGCATTTATCAGAACAAAGAAATTTATACAGATTTATAATAACATGAAAGTGAATAAATGATGACAGATTTTTCATTTATGGATGAACTATCCCTTTAAATACAACTTACATTTATATAAGCATATTGTATAAGCATGTGCAACCAGCGTCTCATTTGGCTTGGAAAGACATTAAAGCCCAAATAATCATTATTTTTAAGTCCTAGACTCTTAAACCCTCCAAACTTGTCACTGAAAGTATGTTGCTATGGTTGCTGTAACTTATAAGATGCACATTCTGTCCGACCCTTCAGATGTACAGCCGTACTTTTCCACTTTTCCCAAATCATTTCGTGCTTTTGATTAATCGCATTGGCAGATGGGCAAATTAAAGCAATTTGAAAAATGCCTGCTTCTATTACAACCTTCCTGCAGGTCATATGAGACCAGGGAAGAAGGGTTTTGAGAGCAAGAGAAGGAAAGAGGTTTTGGCACAGATCCATAAGGTACCTGCCTCTGAAAATCTCCCCTGTTCTTTTTGTGAATCTTTTGGACTAAATCACCCAATTATAACCCTGATCCATTAGCCACGCTCAGCTCCCGCCTCTCTGGATCTCAGCTTTAAATAAACGCACCGCACCGAGTGAAAGAACAGAATAGAATAAAATGAAATTTCTACTCTGGACTGAGTAAAAAAAAGGTAATGGGAGCTGTAATTGGTCAGAAAAAGAAAACGAGCAAGAACCAAAAATTATACCTCTTGACAAAAAAAAGGCAATGGTAATGAAGTGGAGGAAGGCTATCACTTTTGCTACAGTGATGCATTGTGGGTAAAGCCCAAGCAGATATATGACTGGCCAGTGGCCAGCATCAGACACACACATATCTTAATCCACATGCATGCTAATGATTTCTGAGTACAGAAATTGCTACAATCAAAAAAAAAAAGAGGTTGGATGAAAGAACACAAAAATATAACTCCTAAAATAAACCCCAATTATTTCAGTTGTGAATTAATATCACTGTGTATGTATTATGTAAAGTAGCCATGGTATCTCATTATTTATGATAATGATATAGGAGGACTTTGGAAAATGTATTCATGTCTCCTTCATATATGCAGTCATTCATCTTATTAATATAAAAGAAATGACATAGTTTGCATGCTTCAGGCCTACTGTGCATGCTCTTGCATCAAAGACCCAGATGTGGTGAGATATTTATTGTCATTCTAGATTGATCCAAGCAAGGTGATTTTATAAATTAGAATTTTTTCTTATTTAAAAAATTAAGATTATGACATAAAACTGGATGTACTATACATGCAAAGCACGTTATAGTGCTGGGCAAAGATTAATTGCGAAGTGTGTATACAAGTTATATATTATACATGTGTGTGTCTATATATTTATCTATATTTTTATATATTCTATATTATACATTTTTAAAAATTTACACAGCACACACACATACTGTATATAATGCGATAATTTACTTTTATTTTGTATGCGAATAATCGCCATTGATATTTCCCCAGCACTAGTTTGTTATCAGTGTTTCATCATATTTTTCAGTAATACATACAAAGCTTATACATTTTTGTATACATTTTATAATGTAAAGATCAGCGTAGGTTGGAGAAAAAGAATAACACCACCTCCCAGCTGAGAGAGAGAGAGAATCTTCCTATTCATCCATATTAAAGCAAAACCAATCAATGAGAACCGCAATAAAAAGTTTGATCTACAGTTTCATTCTTTGATTACAACATATAGGTGTTTGATTCAGTCCAAAAAGATAGATGAAGAATGAGAAGAAAGAGGGAGAGAAACAGAAACAGACAGCATGACAGCAGGCTGGGCGGCTGATGGTGCCGATTCCCTGAGGAGAACCCTGAACACTGTGTGAATGAGGGGGAGATGAAACTAATCCAAGACTGAAACCACTTCATCCTACACTTTGACAAAACAACCTCATGTTAGGCATTACGTGTTTGTCTTCTAAATTCTTAAAGGAAAACACCACCGTAATATTTAACTATGTTCTTACCTCAACTTAGATGAATTAACACATAGCCTACCTATCTTTTAATGTTTGCTCCAAACAAAAGTTATTTTTTGTGCCACCATACCTACTCATGTAACTACTCATGTAACAGTCTTTAAATACGGAAAACATGGAAGTGTTTGGTGGCTTCTACATTCTGAATGGGGCTAGGCTAAATGCTAAAACATTCACGACATACCAATTAATACAAATTAGACACCTCATAAAATGCGTACAAATTACCATGAGATAGCATTGGATTCAAATCTAAATAAAAAAAATGCTGCAGTATTTTTTAACCCAGTGTGGGACAAAAAAGGACGAACCCAACCTGTTGTGTTGTCATTTAGCCTATGCTGGGTTGTTTCCTAACAAAAAAACTAAAGTAAAACTCAATGTTGATGAGTCAAATATAAACACTTTCTGGGTTAATTTAACCCAATGGGTTGGATTAGTCGCTTACCGACCCAAAGTTGGGCTCAAAATAACCCAGCATTTTTTCAGAGTGTATGATATTGAAAGCAGAAAATGAAATTACATTTAAATAAATTTCACACAGACTTACTTTGAAGAAGGTACCAGGGGCTTTTTTGAGCTATAGGAAATACATTAAAAATAATTTTTAACATTGCAAAGCAGGTCGATCCACCACAGTCATTAAAACGCAATAACAACAATAACTTCTAGCACCAAAAAAAACATGCCGTAGCATTTACATGATCAAAGTATGCTAAACTACACAACATGTCCTTACAGTACATAAAAAACACCACACTAACAAGTAAATCACATCTCATCTATAAATAATATCAACTATAGCTCTTTCCCAGAATGCACTTCATCCATACATCCAGAGATGCGCTTGGAGACATGCTCCATTTGCGATGCATGAATACAGATGATAGCACACGTCTACAGCAAAACATCACAGCACGCCTTCAAGTCTTCAGGGGCGGGTAAAAGGAATTTCGCCTTGGCTCTGTGGAAACTCTGGAGTCAGTTAGAACTGAAAACCTACAATTTTTGATATATAACATTTGGAAGGACCCCAGGAGTTTACAGTTGTGAACCTACAGAGCCAAAGCTCCTACAGAAGACAGACAATACCACCAATAAACATCATCATTCATTTAAAATGAGGGAATCTACCGGGGTCTTATGAAGGACACAGCCCAGAGATAAGTTTCCCAATGTTTTAAAAACACTTTATGCCTGAAACTGAAGTCCATACGTGAAACCTTTTGAGCAGAATCGACCAAGCTGAAACAGTGAAATGTTTAAGACTGACTTTGACCCAAACCTGTATTTGCAAAATTTTTCTTCGAGAAAATAGACGTATTGTATTTCAATGAAGTATACACAAATGAATGGATTCAGCACAAGAGTAATTTCAAGTAAATTGAGTTTTGTGAATAAGATACAATTCGTAACGAGTCTATTTTAGGCAGGAATGAGATATGGTTGTGCAAAAAAAAAAAAAATTACAGATAGTCGTATTGCAAAGACTTCAACTGACCAAACCCCCAACCCAACATTTAGGTATTTCTCTAGCACACATACACTAATATATTCACAAATACACAAATTCCTATGGATCTCCAAATACATGAATGCCCATTATAACAATTCAATTTCAGAAAATACACCCAGTGGCATAACCTTCCCTTTCCACACACGCACACACACTTTCAAAGAGATTTCACAGAGATTCTTGCCACACACTGATAAAACGCTATGCATATTACCCCAGATATGAAGCTTTCATAAACAGAGGCAGATTGCATTTGTGCATCTGTGGAATCTAACGGGAAGCTGCTCTGATATGATAAGGTTACAGAACCCACAGACCTGCCTCCACCCGCATCATAAACAGATTATGACCATCACCTAAAACTGACAAGACAGAGAAAGCGAGTGAGAGAGAGAGAGAGAGAGATAGAGGGAGAGAGAGAGAGAGAGAGAGAGAGAGAGAGAGAGAGAGAGAGGGTGGGAAGCACAATAAGATTTTCCACAGAGGACAGATGGAGATGAGTGATGAATAGTTGTGATATTCTGAAGTGAAGGATTATAGAGGTTTCATATATTTTCAAACAAATCAGCACTTTCAACCTCAAAAAGTGCACCGTTTTACACTTTGGTAAAGTAGAGCACTGCTGATCTGTGATAATATTAAACACTTTCATATCATATTGTATTTCTATTTTCTTTTTACACTTGGTTGTTACACTGTAATAACCTTATGGATGGCAGCAGTTGAGGGTTGATGGGTTAAAACACAAAGGTGGGGTGAATAAAATTGTCATGGTCTTCGGAGCTCTTAGTATTTGGAGAAAACAATTGTGGTAAGTGCTTTGTATTTTCAATTTTTGAGAATAACCCCATTCTCAGTCTCTCTCTCTCTCTCTCTCTCTCTCTCTCTCTCTCTCTGTGTGTCAGTCAGTTTCCAAGCTTAAACATTGGAAGGTTTGCTGAATTCATATCTGCAGATAAGCTATAATTGTATTCTGCTTGGAGTCAAAATGAAAATGTACTTAAAGATTCAGTTCTTAAGTTTGTAATTAATTAATGTTGGGCTTTTATTTTGTTTTCAAATACTTGCAAAGTATTGCAGATACAAAGAGCAGCATGTTTATATTGTTAAATTAGCATAAAGTTGCAAGCAACTTACGCAAAAATGTAAAATAAATTCAGTTTAGTCCAGGAGCGTTGGACAACATAAAAGGATTTTCGTGTTGATTTTATGATTTGTATAACAAAAATGCAAACAAAACATTTGCAAGAACATCTGAACAAATACACTTCAAAAACAATAACAGCATCATCTTTCAAATTCTCTTTGTAAACACATCCAACATCTAAAAATTCATGTTTTGGTCTGAGACAAAAAGGGTCATGAAAGGTACAACGCATGCTTTGAAATTCAGTAGTAAGTGTTCTGCTCTCTTCTTCAGAGAAGTTTGATGTGTGAACATGAAGTGATGTTTGATATAAATAACAATGAAGTATTTTTGAGGAAAATAAAGATGATATTTTTATATAGCAGCAGCTATTTACACGAAGTGCAAATAGTTCCTCTTTACACCAAGTTCAAACAGCATATATAGTGCCAAATAGTGATATATTATATTTACACTTAGTGCCAAAAGCAACATTTTCTTAGCTATATTATTTGAAAATTACAGTAGGCAATATATCATATTTACACCATGTAAAAGTAGCAGTTCATTGCAATAAGAGTAATTAAATGCTACATATATTTTATATTAAGAAATACTATTTGCATCCCAGTATTTTTGTACATTAACAGGAAGCAATACTAACTTAGAGTACAAATGAATATTTTTGGTTCCAAAATGGGATAACTCTTTTTTCATTTTCAAAAATCTCATTCCAATTAATATCAATCAAACTGCAGTTGGTTTGTTTTGATTTAAGCCTTCACAATTAAAAAGTACAGCTAAGTAGCACAGCAATAACACAATAAGACATAATAACATAATAATAAACATGTTTTGACAAAATTCTCATTTTGGAACTAAACATAAAATTATTAAATGGTTGCTGCATTATTGGAAGAATAAAAGCCCTCCCTACAACAACCCCTAACTCAACCCAATAAATACTTTTATTTTGGGCACTTTAATTTCACTTTTCGAAACATTGTCTAAATTTTATTAAAACTAAATATCTTTTCGATTTTAAATATTACAGAAAAGAGAGAAAAGCAAGTTTTACAAAGACAGATTCAAACAAGGGACACCTACAAGCCTTATCAGTACTGCTGACTAGGCATGGGCTGGTAGGAGATTTTGGCGGTATAATAACCTTAAGCAAAAATACCACGGTTTCACAGTGTTGCAGTTTTGCCATTGCGACACTAAAATGTGTTATTTTCAGACGTATACAAACAACAACTTTTGAACTGGACACAATAAAATGTAATTTTTACGCAAAATACAACATGTATGTTGGGTGAAAATAAAGCTTTTAAATTATAATTTTCTTTCAAAAAATATTTTTGTAATATATATTAAATGTTAATGATTTAATAAATTGTGTATAAACCCAGCTCATACCTTGCAAACAATATTACAGAAAATGTTAGTAGTTTTGAAACTTTGACTCTTTATAACCTCGGTATACTGCACCTTGAAACTGGTAACCCGCCCATGCCTACTGCTGACACTACTGAAGATGTTGAGTTTTGCACGTCTTTTTTAAACTGCAGCTGTCCAATCATTTATTGGTGGGTGGAGCTAGTATAAACAGGATTTGCCATCAAGGGACGCTAGTTGCATTCTCAAAGTGTGGGGCAGGGCCCATTGGTGGGGAATAGGCTCATTAAATGTGGGGCATGACAAATGGAGGAAAGTTCCATGTCTATTAATTCCTTGAAACTTTCGCTTTCACGTGCGCGCACGATAGTTTCACGTGAGCACACGATAGTTTCACGTGCTCCCGCGATAGTTTATGAGCATGTGAAACTAAACTTTCAATAAAAAATTCTGCACATGAAGGTTTCGCGTGAGCACATGAAAGTTTCACGTGAACACATGAAAGTTTCACTTGAGCACATGAAACTAAACTTTATTTAATTTTTTGCTCCATGTCCCCTTAGGGGCTCCATACTTACCCTACAGTGGCCTTGATATATATTTTGACCATTGATCCATACAGGATGGAAGACTTTCTATTGTCAAACTTAGTAAAAAATGTCTATAGTTATAATCTAGAAATAAGAAACTGATTTCAAACATGCCCTAAAAATGACCTCCTGTTTAAAACTGCGAAAAGTTTTAAAACACAGATATCTCAGCATTTGGTGTCCACACAACAACATCTTTGCCATTTATGCAAAGCAAATCCACGACATACATGAAATGCTTCCATCCAATCCCTCGAAACTAAAATGCCTGTCCTCAGCCATTACATCAACAAAACCTGCTGTAGGCCGAGCCATCCGCTGACTGAAAGGCAGGCGGCGCGGAAGCTGTTTGTCGTATGTGTGCAGTGACTAATGACCAGAGCCATTTCAGATACAGACAGACACACACTGGCAGCTCATCTACGCACTGTCTTTCTGCCAAACGCTAAATGCGGGAAAGACTGAATGCTGAATATGGGCTCATTATGTTTCGGTTCAAAAAAGATTTTTCTGCTCACAAACAATCCTGCTTCACTACCATCTGTTGCCGTGGGAGATTGGAAGAGGCTGTGTCTCCCAACAGAGTGAATGAAAGTAGCGAAACAGGCCTGCTGATTAAAAATGGGCAGCGCTAACGTGGATAATCAATAGCGGGAAATGCAGTCAAGGTCAGACTTGTGCTTGTTTACAGTGTAATGGAAGACAATAATAAAAGTATTTTGCAGATTTTTTTGCGCACTTTGTACAGGTCGCCCATCATAAATAAAATCTATGCGGATGTGCATTGCTTATCGAGTCATAAGGTGGCGAGATTTGTACCCTTTACATCAGATTATCGAACAGGGCATGATGGTGACAATCATTCAGCACTTTTTTTATGAGTCACACACTGGGTCAGGCCCGAAGGCTTAAAAAAGCACAGCAAATTTAATTGCAAAATGCAAATGTGGGACGAGGTGAAAGGTCTAGAGACCGCTTAGATTTTCTTAAACTCTGTGCATGGAACAAAACAAAAGCAGAGGATTCACTAAATCGATGCCACACTGAGGAGCACAACGTTTCTTATCAATGTTAAAATATGTGTCTTATTCGCCAACCACTCACAAATCAAATAAACCAAGCTGTAAATGCAATGAATTTGACTTATAGACATAAACTCGGTGCTTGGTGCTATTAATATGTAATGGTTGAATGGTGCATGGTTGGATTACAGAGAAACGCTTACATTTTCAGTTGATCACAGTCGAAATGTATCAAATAGTGAGCAAAGTTGGCCTTTTTTCTTTTCTGCGAATTTCCTCAAAATGCAACACTTGCACAACATTAAAGTTGAAAGATATGTAAAGTAAAACATATTATACAAATGTATATTAGCAAGAGTTTTTGTTATTTCCCTATGGCATTTGAGATAGGTTGGAAGCGGTGCATTACGTCAGACTTAAAGCAACCCCGAAGAGTTTTTTTTTACCTTAAAATAACGTTTCCAAAAAAGTTTCAGTTGTTCATCCACTCGAAACAGACTGAATGGCACTTTCACATTCGCTTTGCAGCCCTCAATTGGCCAAAACCGCACTAAAGAATTTTCCAACCGTCGGGTCGTGGTCCTGTAGTTTGAGCGAAAACTACAAAAACTTGCTTTACGGCAGACCTACAATCCAATCAGAGCTATATGCTGCAGTATTTACGACAGTGGTAATGGACAATTACGCTTCAAACCTGTAGGGGGAGCAAAGAGCAATTCCTGCTTTAAGAAGCGGATTGAAAGAGACGTGCGACGTACAGCAACAAAATAGCTGGTAGTGTGCACGCAGCATAACTATGATGGAAACTTGTTTGACAACAATGCCAAGACATTTACATGAAACATTTACTGGTAATTATTTAATATTTTTATTACTATCATTAATGTGTAAAAGCATTTTGAGAATTAAAAACCGTACCACAATTACAATAAAAGCACTTCTGTATTAAACCTAATTGAACTGAATGAAATTAAGCAGAACTGAACCCAATCAAATTGATTATAAAGTGCCTCTCAATGGAGAACAAAATAAATCCGCCCTGAGAATTATGAAGAAGAATCTCATAAAGAGCGACTCTGAGCTTTGATATCCAATGCGCTACGTTAAGATGACCTGTGGAGCATTAGGCAGCTCTCAAAAAGTAAACCGCACAATCCCTTTAATTAGTCGTGGATCTCAGGCTGGGCCGCGAGCCGCCGTTGATTGTTTTGGTGTCAGTGTTGGCTGTGAGATTTGATAGGACTCACAGGAGAGGCTCAATTAATCCGACTGTCAGCTCAGAGAGCAGCCAGTCAGCAAACACACAACAATGTAACACTCCAATAAACCACTAACAAAGGGAAAAAAAGGAGACGTTGATTAAGGGAAGGGATTAAAGACACAAACACATGTCGTGTGGACATACACTTGAAATTTGTTGACCATCCTATGAAGGCCAAAACAAGGGGCACTGGAGTAGATGATAGACTAGTAGTTTACTAGTTGATTCTGACTGAACATGAGAGGAAAATAAATAAAGGGATTAAAACGCTCAGTTATTTTTCTACAAGTGTCTTTCGTTGTCCCATACTATTGAGCAGGACCTTTTCGCATCTGTATCTTAACACGTACAGTAAATTACCTCTGTAACGATAGTTTTGCGGATAGTTTTGCCGAACCCTCACCCGTGTGAGCTTAACAGTTGACTATGACCGATAGTCTGTGATTTTAAGTGACCAAAAGTGCTGGGGGTGAAAAAGGTTATTATATTTGAATAAAGTTATCATTAACTTCACAGCGATCGAATAACGTATAACATTTTTTCTTCTGTAGGATAGCTAATGAGAAGTTTCACAGAGCATCATCATAACATCACAAGTTATCCAGGTAACTCATTCATATTTTGCGTGTTGCATCAATGCATTGGATCTTTGATCTATACATCAATCCATATAGCTGTATTGTTGCACACACCAGGCATTACACATATTGAATAGTGAAGCCAAAACATTTTGATCGCCCCCTGTTGGCTGGCTGAAGACTCAGTCATAAACCCCACCCTCTCTATGTAAACAAATGAGACACATATAAATACATTTTTTTTCTCAACAATGTTTGTTATTTCAGTAATTTTTTATCATGTTGGTGTACTTTTAACTCTTTTCCCGCCATTGAGGAGTTAATTCGTCAATTATGAAAAAACGCTTCCCTGCCAATGAAGAGTCAATCTGCAATACCGCTATTATCCATCAGGTGGGGTATTCCACAACTTATACAACCCGGAAGCAATGCCTCATGTGAAAGATCAGATTCAGAACGATCCTCAAAACTCTAACTCTATTAAAAGTCCTGAAAATATCTCAGCTTTTTGCTCAAAATTTTGTGTTTTTGTAGAAACCTACCCATATTTGAGAGGTGATAAGAAGAAAACTACTCAAGGGTGGATGAAACCTTTTTTGTTTGAAAGCAGAGGGTCTGATCTTTCATTTGAAATATTGTACGTTTATATATTTAAAGAAGAACATTTTCTGGAAGGCATTAAACTTTTATGAAAATCACGAAAAATGCTGCCGCTGACTGGCAACGTTTTTAAAAAACGCTGGCGGGGAAAGAGTTAAGTGTTTGTTTTTCTAATAAGTTTAGTTTAAGGTGGTTATAAGATGCCATTAAAAAGGTCTGTGCCGACTTGATTCACGTGTTTGTGCTAGAGTCAAACAAGAAAATGGGCGGAGCCTTGATACCGCAGCTCCACCTCATGATCACGACTGTGCAGACTCTGGCTCCAAATAACATCATCAGCGTAAGATGTCAGCGGGCAATTTTTTTATATTTTGGCTTTTTTTTTTTTACAATGGAAGTCAACAGAGACACGTCTTCCATCTTTATTATAGTCAATGTTACACACCTACTTTTTAAAGAGTTTTTTATCTTTATTCCTGACAGTGTGTCAGGAATGCCTGTCAACTAAAATGTTTAGTTAAAGTGTTTTATTTCAATGGAGCAAAAATTGAAAAAAGTTTCCATGAAACAGATTCAAATCTCATTTCACTGTGTGTGTGTGTGTGTGTGTGTGTGTGTGTGTGTGTGTATCTTAGCCATCACAGTGGCTTCTTGTAGTACATCCCTCTCTGCCCCTTAAATGCACAAGTACTGTCACGCGAGTCATTCTGTACACCTGTTTGAGTACAAAGTACCTCCCAAAGACAGCTTTATTTCTCTCATCAATAATTGATTAAAGACAAAACCCTGGCACGCTGCCCTTGATGAAAGATGAGGTGGTGGAGTGTTAGTGCAGAGAGTGAGGGGGTGACAGAACCAACGCTTTCCTCCTGCGATGCTCCCCGGGCATCGAAGACATTGAGTAAAAGCCCTTGGAGTGATAAGTAAACCCCAAAGCGATGTCGATCAACTCCTACAGTCTCTTAAGCTCACAGCCAGAACTGCTCTGTCATACTGTTAACACCTTCTGTCATCTTAGGGAATCAATAGACTTGACAGAAAAGTGACTCAGAAACACAACCTCTTTAAGCCATCTACATTTTTGGCATCAAATGTGTTGTTGCCTTAAAGATATGTTAACAATGTGTGTTCAAATTCAAATTGAAAAGTGTTAAATGGTGTTCCTGTGACGTTTGATCATACTCTGCATGGCACTGCAAGTCGTTTTAGATAAAAGTTAGATACCAAAAAGGTAAGAATCAAATGTTTAACTCTAGTTGAGCTGGAAAATGAGCATACTTTCAAAAAAAGTGGAATGTCCCTTTAAAAATGTCAATTGAGCATCTTGACATCCTAAAAAAAGATGACAATTTATCCACTAGTAGTTAACAACATCACATGCAAGTCTACTCATAAACATTTCACTTGCAATGTCGACACCCGCCGTGATATTTATCACACATCATTTACTTGGTCTACTTCCAGGCATTCCTAAAAGACTGGCACCCATTTCAGTTAAGGACTAGACTGGATCAGTACATCATCGCCGTCAAAAGATCTCTCTCGCTCTCTGTAGTTGCCTCGGACCACACCGTGGATTTCGGTTTCATAAAAGCTTCTTTGATGAGCAGCGGAAAAACACAAGAGCTGTCTTTCTCATCCAAATGTTTTTTTTTTTTTGAACGATTTCACAGGCTGAGCTGGACCCTTTGGGATTAAATTATAGCTAGTTAAGTGAGATCTGCTGGACTGCGACGTAACGTCTAATGATTTGAACTCCACAACATCAAAATAGCTTCCAATTAGATTTCATAAGTAAGAAGCACAAACTCACTGGAGTCTGCAAATTAGAGACAATGCACAGATACACAGACACAGTCTGCGGGAATGAAGCCTCAGCTGGAAAACATTTATGCAAAAGCAATTCCGAATCCAAACCAAAGCTCCTTAACAACTCATAAACGTCAAAGGGAGTTGTTTCAAAAATGAAAATTCTGTCATAATTTACTCACTCTCATGCTGCTACAAACCAGTATAAATTTCTTTGTTTCGATCAGTATTGGGGGTAACGCATTACAAGTAATATGCATTAGTAATAATATTATTTTTCTGAAGTAACGAGTAAAGTAATGCATTACTTTTTAAATGTACACATTAATATTTGAGTTACTTTTTAAAATAAGGAATGCAAGTTACTTTTTTAGTTTAAATAATTAGATAAAAAATGTACTGAATTAAACTAAACCTAGGTACATTATGCACTCTATGCGTATATGCCTGTGTGTGAACAGTTTGAGTCAGAAACTGAGATGGCAGGCCATAGCTTGACATTTTTGTGATGAAATATGCAAATTCTGAATGCAGAACTTTCAGTCATAAAAAACACCTGCAAGGCCTGAAAGAGATCAAGCCTCAGCTAAGAAAAAGTAACGCAAATGTAACTAAAAAGTAACGCAGGCATTACTTTCCATGAAAAGTAACTAAGTTATGCAATAAGTTACTTTTTTGGGAGTAACTTAATATTGTAATGCATTAAAAGTAACTTTCCCCAACACTGGTTCTGATGAACCCGAAAGAAGATATTTTAAGGAATGTTCCTAATCAAACCGTTCATGAGCCCCATTCACTTCCACAGTACTCTTTTTTCCTACTATGGGGCTCAAGAATGGTTTGGTTACCATTTATGTATATTTTAATAAGTGACATAAACCTTATCATACATTTTATCAGCTTTGTATGCAGGTGCCAGGCAAACAAACCCACAGTCCTGATGTTGCAAAAGCCAACAGAGTTTGAATATACTGTACTGTACATCACTGATTGACATTTATTGTAATTGAATTAGACATTTATATACACAGCTTAAACCGTTCCGCTAAGGATCAAATCCATGTTTTCAGTCCTAGCATATACGTTTTGAGTGAGTGTACCATAAATGCTTTGCCAAATGCACTGTTTGAACTAATGTGCTTTTGTTCGCTAACACTCCTGGAGAGGCCAGGTCCCCCGGGGGCCGATGTGGACTACTATAAGTCTGTTCTGTTTCTTTGTGTTGAGTAAGCCTGCTAAGCTCCGTCAGCGTTTTTTCAATTTGTAGCGAAACTTTTAATGGGTCCGGTGAGTGTTTATGTTTTGATTTAGCTGCCGCTTATCCTCCCTTCAAAACCAATATGATACTGATCTCTCACTTTCTCACTGGATTTCTGAGAATACCTCATGTAGATGATAACATATTTAAAAGTCCATCTGCTGGGCTGTCCTATTAATAAAGCATTAAGACAATGACAATGGAGCGATAGGGAATGGGATGCAGAAAACTGATTTAAAATGAGTACAGAATGAGTTTATTATACGTTATTATTATTTAAAGGAATGGAATAAATTCTCTCACACTTGTGCCAAAACATTGTTTTGCCCCAATGATGGATGGATGTTGTTTTTAGAGCCATATTAAGTCCCAAATAAGTTAACATAATGGCATTTTAATATAAAATCTATAATGTTTGTTTAATAAAGTTTTCAGTAGATGACGAATAAACGTCAAATATCAAGGATGATTGACGCATCACAACATTATTTCCTTCCTCACAAAGTTTCTTAGCAGGTTATTGGCCTTTATTATACTGCTACAATGGCAATTAAAATTTCATCAATACAAGCCATTGTGACACCATGCCCTGTGGTATTCTTTCAGATCTCAAAAATTAAATTTGAAGGAAGCGACATCTGGCAAGAAACAGCCAATCCTTCTGTATTTCAAACCTAATGAGGCCTATTTACATTAGAGCACTCACTTTCTATCTCAACATACACCCGTGATGCCAAAAGGCTGCGTTCAAGTGAACTGTAAATTATATAGATAATAGCTGTACTTTCATACAGCATGTATTGATTTCCTCCATTAGTTTTGCCTCTAGATGGTCCGTGTTCTGTTCTTTGTATTTTTGCACTTGCAGTTTACCTAATGACGCTTCACCCCTGCACATTAAAGGAACTGGCAAGGTCTATCCCCTTTTAATTTTATAGGATGAGATACATTTGAGAAAACCTCCAAAGGTTATAACTAATTCATATCCACAGAATGCTGAGTACAATCATTCTAAATAAATAATAAGTTTTCAGTTTGACTGGAAGCTGTGTTAAATCACTACAGAAGACACAGATACTGTGGCATCTTCACGACCATCACTGAGTTTTTCATTGGATTAGAAACAGAGCTCATCAAACATCTAATTACAATACAAACAACTCCAGACACAGTATTCATTACAGACCAAAATCTACTGCAGGACAACTGCTAATACCGGTGACGGACAGCCAGTACAAACAAAGCTGCTGTCTGAGATGAAACACATTCACAAAGTGTTTTACAGCATCTACTGTACTGTGGTTACTTTAAAGGAGACATTTCACAAGTCTTTTCTAAGATGTCAAATACATTTTTGGTGTCCCCAGAATTATTTGAAGTGTCCTGCTCAAAATATCATATAGATAATTTATTATAGGTGTGAACAAAAATGTGCCGTTTTAGGTGTGTCCTTTAAAATGCAAATGAGTTGATGAAATGCAAAGACTAATCACCATAATGGTGGTTTGTTGAAATTGAAACTCAAATGTGCTGTCAATTATTATTTATCTCTCTCTTTCTGCATTAAATGGCAGTGCAGTGGCTGGATAGTGCAGATTAAGGGGGTTATTATCCCCTTCTGACATCATAAGGGGAGCCAAATTTCAATGACCTATTTTTTACCTGCTTGCAGAGAATGGCTTACCAAAGCTAAGTTACTGGGTTGTTATTTATTACATTTTCTAGGTTGATAGAAGCACTGGTGACCCAATAAGCACTTAAACATGGAAAAGTCACATTTTCATGATATGTCCCCTTTAAGATTGCCCTCTTAAAGGGATAGTTTACCCAAATATTCTTTCATCACTTACTCATGCATATGTTCTTCTAAACATGTTTAAATTTCTTTGTTATGTTGAACACAAAGGAAGATATTTTTATTTAAGCTGGAAACAGAAGCACCATTCACTTCCATGGTAGAAAAATATACTACTATGGAAATCAATAGTGCTTAAAAACAGTTTGATTACAAACTTTGTATTCATCAGAACAAAGACATTTATACAGGTTTGTAGCAACATGAGAGTGAGTAAATGATGACAACATTTTCATTTTTGGGTGAACTATTCCTTTAAGGATTTTTATATCAGGAAAGTAAATTTGGAGGATTTTACAATTCACATTGATGTATTTGGTGGATGCCTTTTTTTTCAAACTGACTTAGTTTCAAGATATACAGTATGTTTGTACCATAGGGATCGAACCAATGACCTTTACTAATTCAATTATGAAGCCATCTGTATGTTGTGTACTTGTTATGGTGCATTCACACCAGACGCGGAAGAGGCAGCAAGCGCAAATGATTTTCATGTTAAGTCAATGCAAAGATGTGAATAGGCATCCTGTGGTGCGGAAGCGCGAATGGCATGGAACAGAGTTGAAAAATCTGAACTTTCCCGGATTTTCACGCCGCGTTAACCAATCAGGAGTAATTACAGTAATTACAGGAAGCGAGCAGAGGCAGAAAAACAAAACAACAATGGAGGACAATCATTATCGCTACAAGAGACATCTTAGTACTTTAACAGGAATTAAAAGGATCTTGTTTGGAAGAAAGTGAGTAGGTCGAACATTCTGGTAAGTTTACTCAATTTGAGCTATATAAGCCCCTCCCATGATGTGAATTTATGCGTGAATCTTTTGAATGACTGGTATTTCACGCGTGAATGAAGTAAGTAAACTCAAAATGTTCAAACGTCCAACTATGCGCGAATAGCGAATTTTTGCCGCCTCTTCCGCGTCTGGTGTGAACGCACAATAAAAGTTGACTAAACTTTAACATTAATATGCATTTATCTCAGTCTTTCTCTTCTGACAGACTAGTGAAAAACAGACCAAAAATATTAATAAATGTGATCCAGTCTGTAAACCCAGCTAAATTAATTTGTTTTTTTGTGTTTTACTGTTTTCTACATAAAATCACCCAAGGACATTCTGTGAAAATATAACATTGATATCTTTAATATTAACTGAGTAAGATCATATCAAAGATTGAAATCAATGTGAAATAAAACTTTGATGCCCCAAATCTCAAAATTAGATTTTGAGACTTAAACCTGGACTTCACAGGCGGGGTTGCAAATATTAAATATGTTATTATATGAAGTGTTGGCACATTCTAGTCATTGACTGACTAGGCAGCGAGGAAGCACAGGCGTGTGTACAACACTGTCAACATCACAGACGTTTATAGGTCCACAAAAGTGAGTCATGTCTCCTCTGATTGGTTTTTAACGTAAATGAGGGTTAGATGGTCACCCTGTTTGTGACGGGGCGTGTCAAATCAATAAAGATAGTGGCAGGATGTGAAGTCGACTTGTCGCCACAGTTATCATTTCCAATCATGTTCAAAAACCGTAAACGGAGGCCAGAATCAAGGTTCACTTTCCTGGTGTCTCACTTCTGCTGTATCAGGCACTTCATTCTCAAGCGCGCTGAATTTATGCATGATGAAGGGATATGAAGAAAGAGAGCAAGATTGTTAGATGGAATTGACAGGGGTAAGGTTACAGTAGATGAGACTGGCTCATTTACAACACAGAGACGGCAACAACCGCGGCAGGCCACAGATGAAAGACTTTCAAGAAGAATCAATATATTACTGCCACTCTACCAATCCGCCATCAGTATCAAAAATAATTGGTGGTGGACAAACAGCCAAAGAAAAACAACATCAAAGCCTTCAAACAACAGAATAGCAGATTAACAAATAAAACAGAATAAATAAATAAATTAATCCAGACACAATGCTTTGAAACGGTATCGTCTGTTGTCCTTTTATTTTAGCGCTAAATTATCCTCTTAAAAATGTGTCTGTGTAAACAAGCAAAGAAAGAAATATTAACTTTGAAGGTGGAATTAAAATAATACATCCCACATTTATAATTTCTTTTTACAGATCACAGAAAAAGAGATAAATTAATAATGTTTGCAACATGACACTGGTGATGCAAGCTTAGTTGATATCATTACAAAAGACAAACTATTTTCAAAACCGAGTTTAAGTTTGTGTAAACCTTAAATCAACTTCATTCAATGGTTTCAAATGCATAAATAGTATAAATAGAAAAATCAGTTAACTCATGACTGACTTATTGAAGTAAATATATGTGATGTCTGAAGGCTAATTCTCTATTACAGACCTGCAGTTGTCTTTCTCTTTCATAATTCAGCAAAACACTGAATGTATGCTTGGGGTTACATATTTCACAATATACCCTAAGTTTTTAAGCATAAACCCTTTGAAAAATTGCACAAGAATGATCATCTGAAATGTAGAAGCAAGCTTACCCATAAAATGTATCGGTTACAACATCTTTAGCATTTTCACTTTAGCTTGAACCTCTGTGATGTTAAAACCTGAATTTGCAAACACTATCTGAAAAAAGTATGAGCTGTCATTGGGACATCCAGTAATATCCTTCAAAAAACTTCTAATATGTACCATTCAGGTACATGTGACGTACCAAATTGTGTTTGTAAGATTACACGAATAGGCAGTGGCGGCCGGTGACTTCTTTTTTCGAGGGCGCACGATGCGACGTTTGTCACAACATGGATGTTGCCCGTCATGTGTGTGGTTCGTCATTTCAAAATATGAACCTATGTGCATCACGTGTTTTGTCAAAATACCCAAACCCAACCCTAACCCTAACATCAGGCGACAATTGGTTAAAGTTTAGAAAATATAAAAGAATAAGTCTTGTATCTTTTTTTTATAAACCAATAATTAAAGTGACATACTAACGCAAGCACCAAATCTTACCCTAAACCAAAGCGACAATGGTTTGAAAATAGGACCAAAAAGTTGAGTAACCAATACGTGATGCTCATGCTCAAATGCGGCAAAACGTGACATTGTCACGTTGGTCCATACGTGCCTATATGTACATAATTTCGTGATATAGGGTTGCAAAATAAGTCCCTGCTGCAGATGTTTACAGGGTTTATGATAAAAGAGATGCTCGCGTTTGCCAGATACTTGCATAATCAGAGTTTACTGTTAAGGGAGTGTCTTGCGTGTATTTTGTGAACGTGAACATCTCTTTTATCATAAACAGTTTTGACGCGTGTGCAGCAGGCACTTATTTTGACAAAACACGTGATGCACATGGGTCACATGACGCAACAAACACATATTTTGAATTTGCGCACCTTAGAAGAGCAGTCACGAGCTGCCACCGGAATATAAAGTTGTGTAATTTAAGCAATAAACTCACTTTGTGTGCACATCTACAAAATGCTGCCTCTTAAGTTTCATAGCAGAGCAGTGTATTGCAGTGTCACGCATTCTTTCAGCTCTGACAAATAGCGATGTGCAAACCCGATTGCTGGCCGGTCCTTGCACAAAGAGCTGATATTCCATCCCGTCTGTGCAGAGCTATGTCAAAACAAAATATCGTCACTAGCGGGCATAGACCCGTAAGAAAAACAGAAAAGCCAAAAGGGGACAAAAGGCATACGGCCAGAATCAATACCAAAGGTATGACCAAAAAAAAAATCAATGTTCATTCGGAGAGGTAACCGCCAGACAGGACTATCATTTTGGCGGGTGAGGCATGACCCTTCAGATTCAAACAACAGTGATCCCATTAGGGAAGAGGGCAATGGAGGGCAGCTCTGAGACTTCTAATGGCTCGGCTCTGAAAGGTGGCGTAAAAGAGCCTGTCATCTCAAAGACATAGAGGTAGAAGGATTTCTTAAGGGGTGTTTCTTAAGGCTCTTGTGGCGAGTAAGGGGACACGCGTTGAAGATTTACCAAGAAGCGGCTGGTTGCAAGCTGTGAAGTGTAGGGTGTGGCGCGCCTACCCGGTAATCATAGTGAATAACAGGTGAATGGCTGTGACGCTTCAGGAAACACCTTAGTGCCTCTTATACACGATTTTAAGATGCCATTAAGATCCATTAGTGCACCATTAGCATTTGAATGCCTGCGGAGAACTCAAGGGCTGTTTGATATGCACAAATCAGAACTCATTTTAGAGCCAGTAGAGCACAATGTATTCTGGGAAAGACAACATATGTTCTGCATACCTATGAATATACAGCATTATAGGAAATGTCCATACTGTACAGTATAAGTTACATACTACAGAACCTTCATCCTGAGATTGAGGGAGAAATTGAATTCTTGACTGCTTCGCAGGGCATGAAGCCACCTTCAAAGAGTCAACAACATCAAAGTAGTTCAACCAGCTTTGTTGCTGGAGGTGGGACTGTGGGCCACATCTTGTAGATGTCCATAGAGTCTACAACTAAGGTCCTCAAGCAAGCTTGGGGAAAAAAGAGATTGAATTTTGCAGATGGACAGAATGATCATAGTAAAAATCACATAACCAAGAATTCCCTGCTTTTCTGGGATCTGAGACCAAGAACAAGGAAAGTGAAAACAGAGCTAACGATATTCCCAGTCACCTCCCACCCTCCGCCCGGCAGAAAGAGGAATAGGTCTTAAACGTGCATGAGTGGTCGATCATGAGTGAAATTACTCTGTATACATTGCACTTTATCTAGACTGGTCCACCAGTGCCGGGCGCCTCTGCCAGCCAAAGCCAAATAAAGATTCCCAATGACTATGTCAAATCTTATTAGGCTGAGGGAGTTGCTCACTCCCCACATCCAAAGATGCAATTTTCTTTCATGAGAGTTTATTTATTTTGTAAACCCAATTCTATTTTTACTATTGTTATTTATCAGGCCTTTCTTCTATTCAGGGATTAACAGCAAATGTGTTTACAGTAAGATTACCGCCCTTGACAGAGGACCTCATCCTGATTTAAAGACTAAAATTGCACTGCACGGACCGAAAGACAACCCGGCCAAACTCCGAGCTCTGATGGAAAATGAAAAGCGTTTAGATGCTGTCACAGGCTCAGTCGCTAATAAATAAAATGTGACTAGCGCACGGCATGCTAATGTATATTTGGTTCTTTCCACATTTATAAAATCTAGCCCTGAAACCTTGGGATGAAAAGAATCTCTTACTGGATTTAACCTTGGTTGTTAAAAACTTTCTTGATACTTTTTTTTAGCTTTTTTTATTTAGCTGATGGCAATACTTTATACTTAGTACAGAGAGATGACTATTTGTAACTTGGATGGTACAAAGAAGTTAGTGACTTGATATTTAAAGCTTGTACCGAAGGCAGGCTTCATTATTGCTAACCTGAGATGAAAATACAATCATAAAAGCATTTCAGCTTAATACAAAAGTCCGATATGCTATGAACATACTTCTAAGGCATCATCTTTAAGTAGTACTTATATCCAAACTGGAAAATGTTAATTAATTATAACATAATTTACATGAAATCATTCAAAGCATGGGTTTAAATGTCAACTCCAGCACCCATTTGAATCTTCAATAACTAACTGATAGCATGACAAATTAGAATTAAATTAATTTATTTTACACTAAAAAAAAAAAATTTTAGGTCTGTGATATAGGCAGTGTTTAGCAGAAAATGTCTAACAGTGTTCTTTAGTAAATGTAAAGGCCACACTGATACAAAAAAACCAAAATGTGTTTGTTGGAGTATGTTGGGTCAGTATGTATTCCCTTTTGGCAGTTGTTGGATCAAAGCAAATGAGACTTTAGTATGTTGGGGTTTGTAGGAGTTGGTTGTTGTTGGATCAGTAAATTCTTATTTTTTACATCTTTAGCAGATAACCGAAGAGGTTAAACAGTCATTATATGAAAACACCTTTTTTCAATATTTTACTATGTACTTATCTTAACTTAGACAAATTAATACATAACTATATTTTTTCAATGCGTGCACTTTTAATCTTTGTACAGTGCCTCGTGAATGTGTTAGCATTTAGCATAGCCCCATTCATTCCTTGGGATCCAAACAGGGATGAATTTAGAAGCCACCAAATACTTCCATGTTTTCCCTATTTAAAGACTGTTACATGAGTAGTTACCAGGTAAGTATGGTGGCACAAAATAAAACGTGCCGATTTTTTAAGCGGATAAAAAATGAGTTTGGAAAAAACTGGTATGGTGTTCCTGATTCTCAACCTGTGGATGTTTTTAATCACTAAAGGGAGTTTGGGAACGCACAGATGACAACAGATTTACTTGAGACAACGCAAGCTAGCACGAAGGTAAAGCTAATCTTTTACATTATAGCGATGACACTGGTAATGGCGATTCTCTTAGACCAATCAGTGATCTATAGTGTTTTCGTGTCACATTCTGGTATCAGCTCGGTTCGCTTGGAACCCAAACCGAGGTGGTACTAAAAAAAGTATCGGGTACTACGTACTGCACCGAGTGGAAATGCCCCCAAAAGTAAGCTGACCCGACCCAAATCGTGGTGTAGGCCTACTATGAAAAAGCGCCATAAATGCTCTTCTGCCATACAATATAGTTCTCATTTATTTTCTGCTTAAAAATCCCCACATTTTATTTTGTGCCACCATACTTACCCGTGTAACTACTCATGTAACAGTCTTTAAATAGGGAAAACATGGAAGTGTTTTGTGGCTTCTAAATCATCCCTGTTTGGATCCTAAGGAATGAATGGGGCTAGGCTAAATGCTAACAAAATCTTGACACGCTGTACAAAGATTAAGTGCACGGTTTGAAAAAAGATATGTATGTATGAATAAGTCTAATTTAAGGTAAGAACAGTAAAATATTGAAAATATTGTTTTCCTTTAAAGTAAACTAGTTCCCCTCACATCATTTCAGTTCAATTAATTAATATGGCATCCACAGCATTCCCAATAACATCATATCACACTGCTTAATTACTGTACTATCAAATGTAATCGAATCAAACCCAGGTGATTTTAGCTCTTTATAAGTGAACATTTCCATGGTGCCTCTGGACTGTCGACATGACAATGCCTCCATTTAATAATTTATGCATGATGTGCTCATTATAACCAACCAAAAATCCAATATTTCCATAAAACATGTCCACAACTTTTAACTAAACTATAGGCTGACAAGAATCCTCAGTATTCATTACTTTACATTACATTGATGCATGTGGCAGATACCAAATGGCATAGATAGATAGATAGATAGATAGATAGATAGATAGATAGATAGATAGATAGATAGATAGATAGATAGATAGATAGATAGATAGATAGATAGATAGATAGATAGATAGATAGATAGATAGATAGATAGATGTGCCAGTAAAATAAATTTACTTTTTAATATTAATAGATATTCCTTTTAGCATAGAGTTCATAAGCAACACTTTTCTTTCTTTGTGCTTTTGTTACTTTTGTTCATCAGTCAAAATCTTTTTGTATTGGCTCTTTTTTTGTATGGATGTTGATTAAATCTCCGAACAAAGCCTGCTTTTGTGCACCACTTGTCTGGAGTCAGTCTTTCCTATTATGCAAAATCTGTTAACAGTGGATTTAAAACTCAGACCTGTCATGCAAAAAAAAACTTGATAAAGGCAAAGAAAGGCCATACATACATACAATATAACCTCATTTGTTTTAACTTCATCTTTTTTTAAATGTCCCTTTTCTTTTAAATGTGTTTTCTTTTAATGGCAAATTTCTCAGATTTAGACAAAACGTAAGGTATTGTGCCTTAAAACATTTGAATACATGTGAATATGAAATGTCAAGATGACAAGAATTATCTAAGAACAAAAAGTACACCTGCATTTCTATACCTACAGTGCAAAAGCAAAGTAAATGTGATTGCAGACCCCTGGGAAAAAAGCGATCATTTTAAGCCTGTAACAATCCACAATGAGTCACTATTTTAAACACCCATTTGAGAGATGAAAAATAATTTAACGCCTTCTCTTAGAAACAGATTTATTTGCTGCAGGCAAAGGTTACGGTTTCAACCCCTGAGAGAACAAACAGCAGAAGGTGATGTTTTATGGATCAGACCGATGCAATAAACACTGATGTTTAAGGTATCCCACAGCTCAGAAAAACTCATCTCTGACATAGTAATTGTACTGTAGGCTGATTTCCTCTCACCCTTCCATGTCAGAAGCTCTGTTAGGGAACAATCATGGAAAACGGCTTTCCGTGCATTAATTGATTCACTTGAGGCAGCAGCTGTTCTCACATCTGCTAACTAAACTTACCATTTCCACTTGCTACACTTAGCGAGATATTCCATGTGGACCTACTTGTTATTGTGCTATGCTGTTTTCACAATGCTCTGTACCATCATTACATATACAAGTGAAGGTTTTCAGATCTAAATCCAAACTAGTACATGTACTGTATCTAGATCTGAATCCAAACTGGTTTAAAGAACTCAAGATCTGAATGCAATTGAAGGAGCTGTATCAATTCCGATTTTAAACTGGTATAAAATGCATCGGTATCTAAATCCAAACTGGTTAACCAAGTGAATCAAGATCTGAACTGCTTAAAGGTGTATCAAGATTTAAAGATCTGTACCAGGATCTGAATCAAGATTTAAAGAAATGTAGTAAGATCTGAATTCAAACTGGTTAAAAGAAGTGTATAAAGATATGAATTCAAACCAGTTGAAAGAAGTGTATCAAGCTCTGAATCAAAACCGGTTAAAAGTATATAAAATCCTGAATCCACAACAGCTGAAAGATGTGTATCAAAATCTAAAGTCAAACCAGTTTCAAGAAGTGTATCAAGACCTGAATGCAAAGACTGTAAGATGAAGGAGCTGAATCAATTTTTGATTCCAAACTAGTTTAAAGTGCATCAAAATCCAAAATGGTTTTAAGATGTGTGTCAAGATCTTAATCCAAAACCAGTAATCAAAGGCACGGCCATAGCCAGCTATGAGGTCATGGAGGTCCGGACCTCTGTGAATTTTTCATATTAAAAAAAATAATTTGAAGTTCTCTGAATGACTAATTAGTTTTTCAAAACAAATCCGCATGTATAATTAAGTTTGGACAGTTTACTGTATATTTTAGTGTAAAATTATGAAGATTGGCTTAAGCTGTGACACGGGTACAGAATTTGCAGTGTTGCCAGATCCCATTGTTAGAAATCCTCTTTAGACGTAGTGTTTTAGCAATTAATGTGACAGTTTAACACTATCTATAAAGTGATTGTTAGGTGTAGGTAAGTATCAGCGATTTCTGAACTTTGTTCTTCAAGGCCAATTATTTTTGCTTGTTTTAAGTACTTATATCTGGCAACACGGAAACTGAAAGTTATCAAATAATAATCATCATTTAGCGCCAGCAGGTTATTGCTAACAGGATACTACATTTGGTAAGACAAAAACGGTAATCATCATAACTGTGTCTGTAAGAGTATCAACAGTATCAACACTATCGAAAAACAGAAAATAACACTGCAAGATCTAGAAGAATTGGGTTTGCCAAATATGTAAACACCCCTAGCGCGAAATAGTAAAGCTAGCGCGAAATGGTAAAGCTAATCTCAACAAAACATAAGCATTAAAAATTCTGTTATTTAATTTAATTTAGAAGTAAACCTTTACTTTTGTTGTTGTGGAAAATTTAATAAATAAATCATAAAAAAAAAGAAGTTAACCTTTAACAAAGTCACGCTAAGTTCTTGTTTAGTATCTTGTAACGTTTTTGTTATATAATATTACTTATTAAAATGATTACAAAAATAAACATTGTTGCATATAAAAGTAATAAATAATCCACTCTTAGTCAGCAGTCCCAGTCCATCCCCCCAAAAAGAGAGTGTGTACCCAAAGTGTAAAAAGGTTAAGGCAGAATATATTAGATCCCAGGTAAAAATAAAGTATGCTTCAATGTACTTAGACCACTTAAATACTAGCAAGTACATTTGTAAGTTATGTAAAGTTATGCTACAAATATACTCTGTATAAAAGTAAAGTCTACTTAAGCAGTACTTTACAGTACCAGTAACACTTAACTAGATTTTTATTTAAATAAATGATGTCTCAAAATAAAACGTATGTGTTACTTAATTTAAAGAAGTACTAAAGACAAATGTGATATATCAGCCACAAAATGAGTGCCCGAAACTATTACATTTACTAAGTGTACTTAAAAAAGTGTATTTTATTTAAGTGCACTTTTTCACCTGGGATAGCATTTGTTAACTCTTAACAGCCCACCCTGGACCTCACAAAATTTTAAACCCCGGCTACAGCCATGATCAAAGGGGAATGAGATCTGAAGGCAAACCGGAAAATGTGTATCAATGTGCATCAAAATGCATCAAAATCTAAATCCAAACCAGTTTAACGATCAAAGACTCTTATTTTGACGTCATTCAACTGGGAAGTAGAGGGCTCTAGTCCAAACCGGCCGTTCACTGTAGGCTTTGAAAGGAAAATGTATCGCTTGGCAGTGAACTTTGAGCTTTATCATTTTGCAGGTATTATTTATGCTCTAACAGCAACATTACACACTAACTAAAGTTTGAAAAATGGGATCAGGAAAAACGAGACCTTTAAGAACACTATCACTGAGCTATGAACAATCACTTTTTTGGCCAAGAGCAAGGTACCAAACCTATACTGTAAGATATTGCATCAGCCCTGGTACTGTGTCGATAAAGAAAAAACAAAGAAAAATGCCCCCACAGTATGTAAAACAATGAAAAATACACAATTGGTACTTCGTTTCATGTCAGTTGTACCAAAAGCACCTCATACAGGTTCTTTGATAAATTGTAAGTTTTTCTCCGAAAAGACCAAAGATCAATTTCTTCTGCCTGCTGAGCAAAGGGGTTAGCGATTGCCCCTCAGAGACAGGTTTGTTCTGTTCTGCTCAGCTCGTATCATTTCAACATGATTCGCAAGTGTGTTTTACTGTGTTTCGGTAGATTTCATCACTCACCCGGATGCCTAATGCGAGGAAACATATTTTGGGTGAGAAATTTTGCTGGAAGGTTCTACTGAACATCTGGGTTACCACAAAGATCCTGATGCAACACAAATCAAATATTTATCTTGATTGAACGCTCGGGGAATACAATGGAGACAAAGTTCTGAGCCTAAACCAAGAGTCTGGATCTTGAACATTTAGGGAATACAATATAATTTTAATAAAACAATTTTAATATTGCAATATTTCCTCTTTCATTTCCAGAGAGAATAATGGCAAATATAGACATACGGAAACATAGACACAGAAGTGAAATAAAAAAAGTTAAAACATTGTTATCTCACCAAAAATAGTATAATTTCTAAAATGCAAAAGTAATCATTCCTGCCTTTAATCATTCAGCAACCGCCAATACAGTAAATGTCAGACGCCATTGTGACGGCAATTCATCTCTTCAAAAACTTGATTATCAGCATGATGTCATTGACCATGGCCGTGAACAGATATCAAAGCAAAGTACGTGTCATTGTCAGCGTACGAGGACTGTCCCATATCAAAGCCGGTTTCAAACGGTCCTTCAGCAAAACGAAGACATCAAGAGGGCGAAGCAATTGTTGAATCGCCTCAGATTAAATTGGCTGTTTAATGTGGCGGGCCACTTTAGAGGAGACGGTTTTCGAGTGTCATTACCAACGCGGAAGAGGGGTCGCCATAAGCGCGGGATGCTTCAGAGATGCTAATGGCTACAGATAATAAACAGTTGAGAGCCACGGAAAGGCCACGTGCTTGTCTGAGCCGCTGTCGGCCATGCAAATATTCCCTCATGCTTTAACTTGTACTGCGTACTACCTCCTACGCAAAAGAGAAACTTTTTATACGTTAACGGTTAACCTCTGAAAAAGATAAATGTAAGGTACATTTGACAATAAAAGATGTGTTCATTTTTCTAAGTAAAGGGCTACATTTTGACCGGAGGATAGTGATGTGCAAACATAATAGAGGATCAAGAGCTTGAACATCACAGTATTCTGTAAGTGTGTAGGTGTGATGACTAAGATAATATGCAATTAACCAGTGCATAAAATGATACATGAAAATATATATTTGTACATGTTTATAAGTAAATCCCTAAAAGACTTAGAATTCAGTGGGGCATTCTTATCATGCACATACCCAAACAACGACCTTCATATCCTAAAAACAACAACTGAAAAATCCCTAGCAAAGCAATGCAACTTTTTTCGCTTGGATGCACCGATGGAATATCTGAACGGGGGTGCACACGTCTATGAGCCGAGCATTGGATATATCAATCTTTTTAGATAAAAAGATCAGGAGACAGATGCACCTGTGCGTGTGTGTGTTAGTGTGTATTAAAAGTGGAAACTCAGTCAGTGGTTGTTGGAAACAGCTATCAGTCGATGATGACTGGTGTGATGTATGATTCTCCGCTGACCCTCTACAGGGTAAAACCGGCTCTTATAGGTAACACATGCCAGGGTCCATTACTCAACCCTCTCTCTCTCTGACAGCTCAAAAACATCCACCCTAACTGATTTAACACAAACAGGGAGCTTTGCTTTTGCAAGAATGTTTTTTTTTACTTTCTAGTAAACACGCAGGTTTATGGCTGATGTTGTCTTGACATATGTGTTATGATGGAGCACTCTTTATAAACTACATTGGGACAAGGCATGCACCGCTGTAACAATTTACTTTAAATCTTTCTGCATTTTAAAGGTGAAATATGCGGGGATGATCAGTCACAGTTCTTTGTCAAAAGTTTTTCCAGCTTCAACACCAGCGTTGGGGAAAGTTACTTTTAAAAGTAATGCATTACAATATTAAGTAACTCCCCAAAAAAGTAACTAATTGCGTTACTTAGTTACTTTTCATAGAAAGTATACTAACGTTACTTTTACTTTGCGCTACTTTTTTATTTGGCTGAGGCTTGATCTCTTTAGGCATTGCTGGTGTTTTTTATGACTGAGAACATCTGCATTTAAAAATATTAAATAAATAGAAATTATTAAAAAATGTCAAAATCACAAAAATGTCAAGCTCTGGCCTGCCATTCTCGGCATAGAGTGCATAACTCTACATGACTATGTTTAGTTTAATTCAGTACATTATTTTTTAATATAATAAATTAAACTGAAAAGTAACTTGTTTGACTTATTTTAAAAAGTAACTCAAATATTAATGTGTACATATATAAAGTAATGCGTTAATTTACTCGTTACTTCAGAAAAGTAATTTTTATTACGTAAGGCACGATAATTGCAATGCGTTACCCCAACACTGTTAAATACTAGCACACAACATATACCTAAAAACTACTACAAACAATGAATGAAAACCAAATTTGTTCTAGCTGCAGTGCAGGCTGGGAGCACACATCCCTTTACAAATCAAGATTTATTATAAAGCTCTCTGAGGATAGTTGGGGCGAGCCAATTAAATTTACACTAACTAAAATGTGACAACTACAAACCATAACATACTTCACAGTAAATCATGAACATAACTATCCGTGACTTACCAAATTTACCGGATTAATTTCTATAGAGGAAAAACAATCCGGAAGAAAGGTCAATGAAACAGATAGCAAAAAGGCAAAATAACAAAACTAATTAACACAATTAGGAAAAGAAACAAGACTGCTTTAAAGACTAAGAACTTCAAAATAAAAGCACAAATAAAATTTCAAAATAAGAAACAAATTTATATTTATGTATTTGGCATGGCAGATCTTTTTATCACCTGTGTTTATCACCTTGGGTACCAAACTCATGACCTTGGTGTAAATGAGGAACACAGGAATACAAGGCAAAATTGGCATGGGGGAGTTCCCAGATAGGCCTTAATACCTTGTTTACACTATTAAGGGGATCGCACACCAGCCGCGCAGCTCAGCGTCGTGCCGCGTCGCGTCTAGGACAACTCGGAGGTATTGTAAACCGGAAGTGCACATTATATAGTGCAAGCTTCGTCAGATAGCGTCTACTTCAAAATGCAAAATATTTGTTGGCAGCCAATGTTAATGATTTGGGACAAATATGATGTTATTTAATGTTAAACTATGTGAGTGGTGCGACAGGGATTTGAGCAACTTCCTGAGTCACAGCTGGGCGGCGCGGACCGGTGCCACCTGGCGGCGCCTGTGTGCGTATACTCATAGAAAACAATGTGTTCGATTTTTTTAGAACGGCGCGGCGCTGCACGGAGCTGAGCGGTGCGGCCAGTGTGCAATCCCCTTTAGTCCAAATCTGATTTTGATGCATATCCGATTGGAATCCACTCACATTTAGAACATGTGAACGGCCAAAATGAAATCCATTTTATTCTATTCAATTTCTGGTTACATCCAGAGAAGGTTTGAAATGCTTTTCAAATCACATTTCCGGAAATCCAATTCAGTCTGATCGCTCTGTTCGCATTTGTGTAGCTTTTACTGTTATGCCATGCTGTCACGTTACATAAAACGTAAACACGCCAGATGTAGCTGATTGTCATGCAAGCGTGACGTCATAGAAACAGCACAGATAATCCGAAAAACAGCAGAACGCTACAGGACGCACAGATCAGATCTGAAAAATTGTGATACACAATATGGACAGTGAGTTTGTCAAATCGGATATGCACCAAAATCGGATTTTGGACTGACAGTGTGAACAAGGTATAAGTCTATTCCAAGACTAAAATGCTTATTTGTGCTTTCCTAAGCAATTTGCACTGACAAATCTTAAAATATAGTGACATTATTTTGTCTCAAAATGCACACATTAATGTTTTTGCAAGGTATGTTTTTAAAACTACTTAAATAATTATTAAGGTGTGTATAATTAGTCCAGGTTTAAATTACAAGATATTACCAGGTTTAAATTAATCCAGGACTAGTCCTTAATTATATTAGGACATTTAAGTAGTTTTTACAAACAAACCTTACAAAAAAACGATACTGGTGTGCATCTTGAGACAAAACAATGACACTGATATATGTTAAGATATGGTGTTTTTAAATTAAGGCAGCTCAAACAAAATTAATGCATTTTAGTCTGGGACTAGGATAAACCCTGTCTGGGGAAACCGCCCCCTTAATCGAAATCCTGTCCTTCACTTATCTAAGCTATAGTAAAATTGTTTCTTATGATTATTTATTTTTTGTGTTAATTTGAGCAAGGAACGGGAATTGAAATAAAAAAAATGAAATCAATTGTACGGTAGTCTTTTGTTTAAATCCCTATTTGTTAGGATGTACACATTTTTAATGGAACCCTTTAATTGGCAAGCTCCAAACGATCCCTTCCCTTAACAGCCGAATGTATTTAAAGATTCTTCACTCTATACATACCCACCTAACACACACACACCAGGTGGACAGGTGTTTGGTGATGAGATCTGACAGATAGTGGGAAAGAAGCAGAAGAAAACAAAGCACTTTAAGAAGCTCCATCATTGCTTTCAATCTCTCGGGGGGCACCTCGGAGATTGTCACAGATCGATAGCTGCTCTGGAGAGACATCAGGGCGGGACGATACATCCTTAAGTTGTTCTGCTCAGCTTTGCACAGACTATTACCAAGCTAAGAACATACCAGAGATTTACTGACAGGAGAAATAACACCGTGACACTGAGAAAGACCAAGAGAGAAATAAGATTGGAAAAAGTGACTGACTTACTGACTGATTGTGAAGAGCAGGAGAAAAACAGTTTAACAGTGAGGGTTCAGGAAGTAGAGCATCATAGTGAAACTGATCTTTAGCGATGAGCTCGGAGATGATTAAACCATGATATACGGAAGAGTCAAGCAGGAGGTTTTATATTTTGTGAAGGTACAATTTCACACACTGAATGCCTTTATGAGTTTATTAAGTGCATTAGTCACATGGCATTTAGGTTAAGCTAATTAGCTCAAAACAAACGCAGAAGATGCAGTTACCATGGAAACGGGAATTACAGCAATCCCCACTGCAAAAGCTAGCTAGGTCATGTTAGCTAACTTTCCACACAACATGAAACTTTTGAAACTTACATTACACGTGTTTTCTGATAAAAAAACAAACATTGAAACGGCGCAAAGCTGCAGAGCTTAATTGAACAGACTGGGTACAGACAGGGTACTTTATTTATTTTTAAATAGCTCAAATATTGTTTGCTTTTATAATCTTGTGACTCATGTCGTAGCTGTTTTAATTGGAATGAATAATTTTCTGAACTGCTTAGTAAATAGATAATAAATATACTTCAGAAGCCCAGATGGTCAAAAACTCTTATGCTCCATACAGAGTTAATGTATTTGTGCCTGTGTGTGTTCGCCACTGTGTCGTATAATTACAGAAGCTACATGTGGCAGGAACACATAGAGTATGCCAGACAGAGCCGTTTATGGATTAGCATGAGTTTAATTTAGAGTGAACGAACAATCTCGTCTCTATTTAGTGAGGGAGTAAAGTTCAGATAGACACGTTTCATCTTGGACGTGGCATCAAAGCTTTAATTATATTTTATTCCTATCAAAGCTCTCCTGCCGCGGATCTGCCCTAACACCTTCTGTCTGAGCTCAGCCAGTCACATCTTATGTGACAAAAAGAGTAAACGACCCTGATGATGGTCACACTACAGTGTCCTCATATGCCTGTGTGTAAAACATGAACTTGTCTGTGAAAACGCAACTAAGGTCATTTTTTTGGCAATTTACTGATTTTGGACACCACTAAAAATGGATGTTCCCTCAAATAGTGCACTATTTAAGGGTGTGGGTATCTATTTCGGACACAGCTATAATAAATCACATTAAAAAGTGTACTTTAACTTCACCTGAAACTGGGAAAGGCAGCCTTTTAATAGGTTGACCCAGAGCTCCCGGCTATACATCTGGAAATGTGTGTGTAGACCATATATATGAAGGGTTTAAGTTGTTTAGATTTCACCCACTCTGTACACACACACACACATCTTTCTTTTCCCACACACCTTCAGTGTGAAAAGGACCCTAGAAATCTTGATGTTTCTCCTCGCTTCCTTCAGACTCCAGTTAACAGTTTTTTGATTTCCCCCGAGATGAAGAATATACCCCTGAACCAGCTGTCTGCAGCCACTGAGGTATCTCTCAACAAACAGAAGCACACACAAAAAAATGAACGTATCCACACAGAGAATTAAACACGGCCTTGCTGGAGAGCTTGCTTGGAGATCTGTGGGTCACCCGGGAATCGGTATTGATCATGTTTGACTGCTAAAAGTCTTTGAGCATCTAGTGTTCCTGATGTTTTTAAAATGCAATATCACTACACAGGGCGCTAAAATATTCATGTCTGAATAAATGAGATTCAGGGTTGTTGGTCTTAGTGGAAAAACACAGAGTTGATTTTGACTAATGTTTATAGGGGGGTTTTAATATACAGTATTTGCAACCGAACAGAAGGTGGGCTTTGGGAAATCCATTGGCAACATTGATTACAAAGACCATGAAAGAGAATCTCATGAAACATTGAAAGTGTACGCTTGCACCCATGAGCGTGTGCATATGTATGTGCTCAATAGTGCTGACGTACTGTATGCTGATCTCTTGTTTAGCCACCTGTTTGGAGTTATGGACTAAATCAGGTCTATCGAGACACGTACTGATTGTCAATGAGATGCTGAGATGAATTCATGGTAATTTACATTTTTTTCTTCCATATTGCATCTTAAAGCTATGAGGGTGTTTCAAGAAATAACATGCTTTAACAAGGCTTCTTGTGTGAGTGCATTTGCATATTTAAATCTGTGATAAAATCCTACACTCTTTAATGCTAAATAGCACTAAAAGTGGTTCCCTGGCTCAAAATCATAGGGGAACCATTTTAAGTGCCATATAGAACCATATCTGGTGCTATATCACCCCCAGATGGTTCTACATACTGTAGGTGCTTTATACGTGCTATATAGCACTATAAATGCTTCCCCTAAGATCACGAGCTTTTAGTGATAATTATCATAATTTTTTTTTGGAGGGTACCTGATTGGATTAAATACAAGTAAATGAAGTTTAAACAGATGTGAAAAAGGTTGATCTTACAGGAATTTATCTTTTATGAGTTAGCTAATTCGTATGAACTTGTAGATAAGTTAATCATGCAAAAATGTACGTTTATCATAAACAATAACGAAACCCCACCCCTAAACTTAACGTCACTGGGGCAAAGGGAAATCGTAAAATTAATAC
This sequence comes from Paramisgurnus dabryanus, assembly GCF_030506205.2. Taxonomy (NCBI): domain Eukaryota; kingdom Metazoa; phylum Chordata; class Actinopteri; order Cypriniformes; family Cobitidae; genus Paramisgurnus; species Paramisgurnus dabryanus. Next base: position 14,805,189 of record NC_133346.1, read on the forward strand.
AAATGGTAATTAAAACAAAAATTAGCCACCTCATAAAATATGTACAAACAGGGCTTGACATTAACTTTTTTGCTCACCAGCCAAAGTGGCTAGTTGTTTTCCAAAGATACTAGCCACTCAGTATTTTCACTGGCCACAATTTTGTCTGGTAAAATACATTTATATGATTAAACTTGACTCCTAAAATGACTTTAATTTGAGTAATTTTACTCGATTTAGCTAAATTAGATGCAGATTGCTTTCAAATGCAGATTGATAAAAAACGTGGCGCTTTGGTCTGCAACGCGAGCCTCCACTGATCGCGCACTTCTTAACAAATGGTCTCAGTACGTTGCGTTGGGTGCAGGGAGTGCTCATGGGAGTTGTAGTTTCCTAGTGAGCATTCTGCATTGTTTATTTTTTTTTTAAAGAAAACTACATAAAAAAATATTCAACCTGCCAAAGTGGCTAGTGGACTTGGCTGTCTTGCCCGCCACAGCCGAAATCTACCCGCATTTGGCGCATTTAGCAACATTTGCCCAAACCCAAATAATAATTTTTTTAAAACACCCTATGTGAATTTATATTCATAATGCATGTTTACTTAATTGAGTGATAACGTTGTGACGTTGCGATTAAACAAAAGCATATTTGCCAATTTAACCCATCCAGTGAGTAGTGAACACACACACACACACACTACAAGTTGTGAACACACACACACCAGGAGCAGTGGGTAGCTATCACTGCAGCCCCCTGGGGAGCAATTGGGGTTAAGGTGTTCCCTTTCAATACGGTTCACTTCGCATTGCGTCAGTTTGCTGACGCTATGGGGGGAAACTCCTGTTTACTCCGTGATTGAAGCCTATTGGTTAACGTCTGTAGAAAATACAGACCAATGACGTTTGAGCCCGCGCGGGGGCGTGGCACACGTCCCTATATAAGCCGGTGAAATACGTCAAGAGCTCATTACTTTTCTCCTTCAGCGCGAACCTTCTCGCTGCTCCGAAGAAGAAGCCCTTACTCGCCGTCAATCCAAGCACTGCAGCGGACTACAACACACCAGCGTGTTCCCCTGCCGCTTTCCGGTGAGCCTGAAAGAGAGTTTTCTAAAAGAGCAGAAGCGCGTTGAGATAATGTCGCTTCGGCATTGCGGCTCCTGCCGAGCCCCTTTGCCTGTGGAGGATTTCCACAAGGAGTGCGTCATCTGTCTGGGTCCTGCCCACGCCGAGGCCGTACTCGCCGAGGCGGGCTGCGCCCACTGCGAGCTCCTTCCTATCGCGGTGCTGCGCTCCCGCCTCGAGATCTTTAAACGGAAGGCTTCCCGTGCTCTCCCGCCTAAACAGCAGCGGAGCCGTGAAGCTGGAAGACGCCCTGAGACCGAGTCCACGCCGGCTCATCCCCCGCGTGCTCTGTCTCCCCGCCGTCACCCTGTCACCTTCGCCCATGAGGACCTGCGCCCCCTGCCGAGTGCTAGCGGCATGGTTTCCTTTGGGTCCGGTGACAACTTGGAAGTGATGTCATCCTCTGAGGAGTTAGAGGATTGGGCGGCTTCGGATGACGACGCCCACGCAGCCGCCGCTGATGAACCTACCGAGTCGCGTCCTCATGACTCTGAGCTCATCCGCATCTTGACGCAAGCTACGGCGGAGCTCAACATCAAGTGGTCGCCACCGTCAGAGCCTCAACTCAGCCGGTTGGACGAGTGGTTTCTGCAGCCCGGGCGCCGTCAATCGTCCCGCCAACGGCAGGCGCCGTTTTTCCCTGAGGTTCACCAGGAGCTCACCAAATCTTGGCGTGCTCCCCACTCCACCCGAGCTCAGAGCGCCGTCTCCCACGTCCTCTCCGTAGTGGACGGCGCCGACGAACACGGCTACTCCAAGATGCCGCCGCTCGAGGAAACTGTCGCCGCCCATCTCTGCCCGTCTTCAGCCGGCGGATGGAGGGCGAAGTTGAACCACCCGTCAAAGCCCTGTCGCCTGACATCGACCCTGGCGTCGAAATCCTACGCCGCCGACGGCCACGCTGCATCCGCTCTCCATACGATGGCGGTGCTGCAGGTATACCAGGCAAAACTCCTCCGTGACATGGACGAGGCAGGTCCGGACCCGTCGACCTTTCAGAACCTGCGCAGCGCGACTGATCTGGCCCTTCGCGCCACTAAAGTCGCCACTCAGGCTGTAGGAAGAGCCATGGCCAGCCTGGTTGTTCTGGAGAGACATCTGTGGCTGAACTTGACGGAGATAAAGGACACGGATCGGGTTGCCCTTCTTGACTCGCCCGTGTCACCGTCGGGGCTCTTCGGCTCCGCTGTGGAGGGGTTCACCCAGCGCTTCACTGAGGCACAGAAATCGTCGCAGGCTATGCGGCATTTTCTACCAAAACGATCTGCCTCAGCGTCTGAGACCGGCCGCCCAAAACCGCCGCCAGCTCAACGCCCTAAGCCAGCACCAGCTCAGCCCCAGCAGAGAGCTGAACCGGAGGTCAAGCGCCAGCGTCCTGCACGACCGGCTGGCCCGCCTCGACGCCGCGGTCCCCGTCCTCGGATTACGCTGGACCCGACGCCGGCGCCGCCTCCCTGAAGAGAGTCTGAGGAGGAAAAGAGGCTCTGGTCCCGCTTCGGCCGGCCCGCCCTCGAAAGTTCTGCGTGTTTCAGTCCCCTCGGGCGCTGGACACACCCTCGCTGTAACAGCGAAACAAAAATTTTTACCTTTTCACAAAAAGAGCAAATTTCCTCCTCTGTACACACAAACACACACACACGGCTTAACGTCCATAAGCATATCGACGCTCGCCGTCAAATTTCACGTTTGGCAATCCACCCCCGGTATGCCGGGCTGGATTCTAAACGTAATCCAACACGGTTATTCACTTCAATTCGCCCGGAGACCACCCCGGTTTCGCGGCGTTCTCTACACCACTGTCCCAGACGATCGTGTACAGATCCTCAGGGAAGAGGTGCGTTCTTTATTACTAAAAGACGCGATAGAGACGGTCCCGGCGGATCAAAGCGAATCAGGCTTTTACAGCCGTTATTTTCTCGTTCCAAAGAAAGACGGCGGCCTCAGACCGATATTGGATCTACGCGTTTTGAATCGCGCTCTTGCCAAACGGCCGTTCAAAATGCTTACAGCCAGACGAATCATGGCGTTAATTCGACCGGGCGATTGGTTCATATCAGTGGATCTGAAAGACGCTTACTTTCACATTCCGATAGCACCACGTCACAGGCCGTTCCTAAGATTCGCGTTCGACGGGACAGCATACCAGTACAAAGTTCTGCCCTTCGGATTATCTCTGGCACCACGCACATTTACCAAATGTGCGGATGCGGCTCTCGCCCCTCTCAGACAGAGCGGCATCCGCATATTGAATTACCTCGACGATTGGCTTATTCTAGCACAGTCAGAGAGGGAAATTACTGCGCACAAGACCATTGTACTCCAGCATTTGGAGAATTTGGGGTTCAAAATCAACCTCCAGAAGAGTTTGCTCACCCCCACGCAGCGAATCGCGTTCTTAGGCACGACGCTCGACTCATTAAAGATGCGGGCATGGCTTACACAGGAACGCGCGCTCACGGTCAGACGCGAGGCGGCATCGTTCAAAGCGGGTTCACATCTCCCTCTCAAACGATTCCAAAAAATGCTGGGTCTGATGGCAGCAGCATCCCCACTAATACCGTTGGGAATGCTGTTCATGAGGCCGCTTCAGTTTTGGTTGAAAGCGAAAGTTCCGCCCCGTGCTTGGTTGTCGGGCCGCTTATTAATCAAAATCACGTACAGCTGCGTGAAAGCGCTTTCGATATGGACATCCCCTCACCTTTTCCTCTCGGGCACGGAGCTCGGCTCCGTGAGCAGGAGGAAAGTGGTGACTACGGATGCGTCTGCGACGGGTTGGGGCGCTCACTGCGACGGCGAGCTCGCCTTCGGTGCGTGGAACAACCAGTTGTCTCAGCTACATATCAACCACCTCGAGATGTGGGCGGTTATCTTGGCGCTACGACACTTTCGACCGAAACTCCAACATCAACACGTTCTAGTGCGGTCGGACAGTATGACGGTGGTTTCGTTCATAAACCACCAAGGAGGGCTGAGATCTCGCTCCCTATCCAGGCTGGCGAAACGGCTTTTATTATGGGCTCACGCGAACGTACGTTCGTTAAAGGCGACTCACGTACCGGGTGTAGCCAATACGGGTGCAGACATTCTCTCGCGCAACGGTCCGCCGCCGGGAGAATGGAGACTGCATCCTCAGACGGTCGAGAGAATATGGACCGTCTTCGGCCGGGCGGAGATCGATCTGTTTGCATCAGACGAGAACGCGCATTGCCCGATCTTCTTCTCGAGACATCACGATGCCCTGTCGCAAGCATGGCCGGCGTGTCTTCTGTATGCTTTTCCTCCGGTGGCTCTGTTACCACAGGTCCTTCAGAGGATAAGAGAGACGAAATGCGCGATAATTCTGGTCGCCCCGTTTTGGCACAATCAACCTATGGCAGCTGAAAACATCAGCACCATGGCCAGTACCGCTGAGGAAAGACCTCCTATCTCAGGCGAGAGGGACGATATGGCATCCACAGCCGGAGCTATGGAATCTACACGTTTGGTCTCTGAACGGCAACCATCACGCCTTTCAGGACGAGTGTTAAATACTCTAACTGAAGCTAGGGCCCCATCTACCAGGCGCCTTTACGCTCAAAAGTGGTCTATTTTTTCTGGCTGGTGCACGACGAAAGACTTAAACCCAAACACCTGTGAAGTGGAGCATATTCTCTCCTTTCTGCAGGAAATGCTGGACAGCGGTCGCGCGCCCTCGACGCTTAAAGTGTATGTGGCGGCGATAACGGCGAATCACGCCCTTATCGCCGGTCGCACCGTGGGAAAACATGATCTCATCATTAAATTCCTCAGAGGCGCTCGCAGACTAAACCCACCGCGACCTAACACGGTCCCGTCTTGGGATCTGTCCACGGTCCTGAAAGCGCTGCGCGGTCCCCCTTTCGAGCCCCTCGAACAGGCTGACCTGCGCGCTCTCTCGTTTAAAACCGCTCTCCTCCTGGCGTTGGCATCGGTTAAACGAGTGGGCGATTTACACGCGTTTTCAATTGACCCATCGTGTCTGGAATTCGGTCCTAACGATAGCAAAGTGATCCTTAGACCGAGAGCGGGATACATTCCTAAAGTTTTGACCACGCCATTTAGAGTTCAGGTGGTTTCACTTCTCGCCCTTCCGACGGCGGACGGCGAACAAACCCCGAACACGCTCTGCCCCGTCAGAGCGTTAAGAATATACACGGACCGTTCTGCCTCATACCGCAAGTCAGATCAGCTGTTCGTAAGCTTCGCGCAACATTCCTTAGGTATGCCGCTCACTAAACAGAGGCTATCTAAATGGATCGTCGAAGCCATTGCTTTGGCTTACGCCTCCCTGAATGAACATTGTCCAGTTGGTTTAAAAGCTCACTCCACGAGGGGTATGACTTCATCTTGGGCTTGGTCTACGGGGATTTCTATCGTTGACATTTGTAACGCGGCCGGCTGGTCCTCGCCGTCTACGTTTGTCAGATTTTATAGCCTGGATGTCCCTGCCTTACAAGCACAGGTCTTACCGGCTTAATGATTCACGCGACTGCGTTTCTGTATGCCTTCACGGTGCGTTGTTAGCTCACCGTCATGGCTACCTATTAATAATTCATGCACAGCTCGTGGCGCGCTCAGAGAACCCGCCGTCTTGTGCTCTATTGTATATGCATCATGGTGCGTTTAGAAACTTCACTGTATGCGTATTACTGTCTCATATATGGTGCTTACACTTGCGCTCGCTAGAGCTATGTATATGCTGGGTTAGGGCCACATGCAGTGTCTCTCCGGTAAGGGCACCTCAGTCCGTTGTGTATGCACGGCGGGATGGGATTACGTTCCCCCATAGCGTCAGCAAACTGACGAAATGCGAAGTGAACCGTATTGAAAGGGAATGCTTAGGTTACTCACGTAACCCCGGTTCCCTGAAATAACGGGAACGAAGCATTGCGTCGCTGGCCGTGCTACAAACGTCTACGCAGCGAGTGTTATTCGGCTGCGCGCTTCAGTCGAATAATAATGAGCTCTTGACGTATTTCACCGGCTTATATAGGGACGTGTGCCACGCCCCCGCGCAGGCTCAAACGTCATTGGTCTGTATTTTCTACAGACGTTAACCAATAGGCTTCAATCACGGAGTAAACAGGAGTTTCCCCCCATAGCGTCAGCAAACTGACGCAATGCTTCGTTCCCGTTATTTCAGGGAACCGGGGTTACGTGAGTAACCTAAGTGCTTTGCTCAAGGGCACTACAGTCGCAACCCGCCAGTCTTGAGCCTCAAACCAGCAACTCTCGGGTTATAAGTCCAAGACACTAGGCTACAACTGCCCTATGAATTAGCCACCTCGTAAAATATGTACGAATTGTCATGAGATAGCATTGGAAAAAGCACAACTATATTCTAACTGTAACTACAGCTAAAACAACGCACAAACAGTGCATAAATAACATTAAACTGTAAATGAAAAAGGCAATTTTCTATAGTGAGTACAGTATATAAATTGCCCATCCAATCAAGTTCCTGAGCTCACTTCTCTATTGTACTTCCAGCACCCATGTTACAGTCCAGCATATTATTTTTAAGAAAGAGACTTAGACAAGAGCCCAACACACACAGATTACACAACTCCACCTTGCCTACGGGAGAATGTGAGAATCGAGAAAATTACACTGTGAGAGATACAGTAGAATCTACAACAGAATATTCTGCAGGAAGGCGAGAGAAAAATGGACTTTTGGCTGAAGTTCAACACCATCAGTTTCCATATGTTAAACCTAGCCGCTCACCCTCCCCATTAAAATCCCTCTCTGGATCCCCTCTGCAGGCTTAAAAGAGATTCGTATGGCAGCCAATTACCGTATAGACACCTCCAACCAGACCTAGAGCTCCATCTGTCCACCTGATACCAGGAGAAAACGTAGACACTGACCGCTTGTTTGGACATGAACTCCCTCATTGCCTAACCAAAATACTCTCTTTACCTCAGCCCAGTAATGGCCATTCAAACATCTCTTGTTTTATAGTCAACCCAAAAAAGCACCAAACGGAAAAAGGACAAACTGTTAAACTTGAAAAAACTTAGTTAGGTGTAGGATATTGCAGGAGGCAGAAGTCATAGCAGTAACTTGGTGGAAATCACTGCTTTAGGTAAAGCTTCTTGACAATAGTCTCTCAGAGAGACCAACTAAAGGTTAAAGTAAAGGGGATCTGGTGCAGGTTTTTTTCCGTCAAATTATGGAAACCATGTTCTCACTGGGTAGACACCAAGTTAAGCACATAATGTATTAACAAATGCAAGCAATTTTCATTGTGTGAACTGATAGTTGATAACCATAAACAAAGTTTAATTTTACAGTACAACTGAAATGACAAATATCTAAATTAGTTTTGGACAGTTTGATCTTAAAAGTATCGTCTGATGCTCTTAAACATACTACTGTACACTTATATACTGTGCTATTTTAAATAACCCTAAGTTATATTTTAGGAACTGTAGTCAATGTTAAATCCAAGCAATAGGCAACATGTTGTAAAGGTTCAAAGGTAAAAAATGAACTGAGATCAGCTGATGCTGCACTAATGTGATGCAATCAACCTCCGGTGTCCAGTGGAGTCAGGGTGCTTCAAAACCTGTAGCATGATGTTGCGTCTAACTGTGCAGGACATGCAAACCCCCGCCAACTCTGGCAAACGGGAACTTGTTGGGCACTCAATGTCCCCATCTGCTCCCTCTTCCCATCAACCTCGGATTAACCCTAAGAGCCAAGTCAAGCAGCTTTGCCCCACAAATGCCACCCAAACCTGCCAACAGCCATCGGCCATCATGGACAGAAAGAGCCAAGAGCCCGTTCTGCCTTAGTAGAGCGTCTAACAGCTCCAAATCGGGCTACGGAGACACACAACCTTTGACTAATCCAAATGTTACCTCACAAGTTGACAATGAAAAGTGCAGCCAATGGCAATGCTAAGTTAAAAAAGCAACTTTAAATTAATGCAGGATTTGTATACTGTATCAACTGACATACAAACTAAAAACTTTAGCAAGGCACTGAATGTTCTGCTGTAGAAAGTAACTTTAGACCAACCCATGAAGGTTAGTGCTGATAAAGTTGGCTGACTCATGTTCTGGTTAGAACATAGGTACACAAGCATCTCGTCCGATAGACAGCCTACATGTACTGGTCTCTTTAGCAGGTCATTCATACGGCATTTAAAACCAGCACTGTTCACCCAGAGCTTTAGCAGGCGAATGTATTCGTAGGCAGAAACGTGTGCAAGTATCAGAACCGAATACCTCAGTCTGTTTTTTTAAATTGCTGGAAAAGAGACGGTCTCTCAAAGCACAGGATGAGAGATATACATTTGTTGTGGATAATTTCGGTCATTCTGCCCTGTATACCTGTGTATCTCTTTTTGCATTACAAACTCTAATGGCAGAGAGAGAAGGAATATAAATATATAAATCAATACAAAAGCAGTGTAATATGCCTACCCACCTGCAACAGCATGGCACAGATCAAGACAGACTCTCCTAGCCCTAACTCTCTCTCTCTCTCTCTCTCTCTCTCTCTCCTCATTCCCAGTGTGAAATTGAAACCATATAATATGAGCCATGTCAAAATGCAATCTCACGCCAAATTGGAAGTTGGGATTTCCTATGACACCGCCTCTGGGTCTCAGAGAGAGATAATTACAAAAAGGCAGAGGGATAAATAGAAAAGGAAAGGATGTGATATAGGAGGCAGGTGGGGGATCAGGGGGTGAGTCGACAGAGGGGCTGCTGGTCATACGGATATAAGTAGTGTCAATAGAGTCGAGACAACATTTTGCTGGGGTCTACAACTCTAGTAAACAGCCTCTTTTTCACAGAAAGAACGATGTGCCATTTTAACTGTCAGTATGGTTTCACTAACTAGGAGAAAACAGGTGTACATACTGATAGAAAACACAAGCACGCACGCACGCACGCACGCACACACACAAGCACGTTGGCATATGTGGTTTACGCAATGCATTTTATACTGTACAAATTGTAAATTCTATTCCCCTAACCTAGCCCAGTCCCTAAACCCAACCATTACACAAACCTTTTGGCAGTCTTTAATCTATGACTTCCTGTGTCCCAGTAAACCATGTTTATAGCATATTAAACATATCATTATACACTATTCATGTCCCTGAAAACCACACACACACATTGTGTGGCTGGTGATGGATTAGTGGCTAGTGGATATCTACTGAAGTTAAGCAAAGTTGAGTCAAGTCAGAACCTGGATGATTTTTCTGGGATTTTTTAGTGCTATAGTATATAAATTATGCACATAGCACATCTTTAGTAATAGTGTTGTAGTTCTCGACCGGTCTCAAGACCAATTTTTAAAGGTCTTGATCTAGTCTTGGAATTGACCACATTTTTACTCCGTCTCGGTCTCATACAAAGAGGACTCTGAATTTTATTTCAAGACCAGTCAAGACCACAACTGATGGCACATCACAAATTCATTTTTTATCATTCATTTTATGCAGTTTGTTCAGGTTTATGATGTTGGCATTGTTTAAACATTGTTTAAGTTTCTCCCGATGACAATTTTTCTAATTTTATTACTAAAAACACCTGCATTGTGTTAAGTGGATGGCAAGCCATGGAAAGACAGTTCAGATTAAATGGTTAAGTTGATTTCAGCTCTTTAGTGTTTATTCACTTATATTTGCTAATAGACAAAGATAAATTCCCATATATCTGCAATGCCTTTGATTATTTTATCAACTTCTCTGATGGCATACACACAAACACGCGCACGCACACACACAGACAAGAAGTGCCTAATCATATACATTTTCCACATTTTATCATAAGTGTTTTAATGCAGTGACTTGCACTGGTCTTGGTCTTGACCTGGTCTCGGTCAGTCTTGGTCTTGGTCTTGACTTGGTCTCAACCCTTTAAAGTCTTGGTCTTGTCTCGGTCTCGGCCTGTCTTGGTCTTGGTCATGACTTGGTCTTGGTTTAGATGGTCTTGACTACAACACTATTTAGTAAACATGTTAAGATGAAGTGTTTTGCATTGCAAAGCTTTTTTATACATTTTAAATTGAATTTTTTTTCCTGACCTTGTCTTTCTCAAATTGACTTTTGACCAGTCTGAAATGACCTTATTTTAACCATCAATTAATCTACTATAGAGTTTGTGCTTTTAACAGCAAATGTTAAATCTTGTTTGACTAAAACAGTGCTGACGTATATAATGTATATCAAATACTCAAATGTTTCAATAACACCAGCTTAATGATATGCTTTGAAACATATGTGGCACTGGTAGACTGAAGAACCTTAGGCCAGCTATTAACTCCCTCCTTATCAACAATTATCATATTAAAAGGTGCTTCGGGGACCACAGGTCAATATTCCTCCCTAGGCAAGCAGTGTATTAAAAGGATGCGAATGAGTTCTACGTCAATATGAATTATGTCTTCCAGATATAATCAATAAATGCTGAAATAGCAAAAGTTGTGCTCTAAGGAATTACCTTTATTTTGAAGATGAACTACAGTATATAAGTTTGTGACAGTGCCATCCATTATTAAAGACATTGGCTATGTTCTCATTCAAAGATTATTCAAGTAATTCATGTTTTTGAAATAGTATGGGCTACATAAGGTTCCCCAAATCTTACCCTGGAGGGCCGGAGCACTGCAGAGTTTAGCTCCAACCCTGATCAAACACATCTGAGCAAGCTAATCAAGGTCTTCATGATAACTAGAAAATCACAGGTGGGTAAGTTTGATTAGGGTTGGACCTAAACTATAGCCGTTTCTCAATATGCGTTCTTGTCTGTACTTGTGTTCTTGTGGACTTGTGAAACGTCATCAGTCGCGGCCCAAGTACTGTTCTAATTCAAAGTTCGCATCAAGCCCAAGTTCAAATAAAATCCCCGGATGTGTTCTTGATCCGCCCATTTTATCGAGGATGCATCAGAGGAGACTTGTGTGGACTTATGACAGCGAAGTTTCCCAGAATGCATTTTGCGTCAGGAGTTCGTTCTTCTGAGTCTGAACTTGCAAGTTCGAACTACGAAGGACACAAGTCCGAGTTCGGCGTACTTGGTTTTGAGAAACGGCTTATGTCTTTACTCCAGGGTAACTGTCAGAAAAAAAATGGTCAAAAAATTTTCCCAACCTGTCATGGGACAGTACCCCTTAAAAGGTCCCAATATGTACCATTTGACACCATTATGAACCTTTGGTGTACTAATATGCACTCGTTGTTCCCAAAATGTACCTCCGAGGTCCTACTATGCACTCTATAGGTGCAAAATTTTACTTTTGAAAGGGTACCAACCCGATGACATTGTTTTTTTTTACAGTGATCTGACTAGAAACCAGCTGTCATGTTTAAAAACACAGTAACCAAGGCAAGGCAAGTTTATGTGTATAGTACATTTCATACACAGAGGTCATTCAATGTGCTTTACATAGAACCAGCTTAAAAAAACATAAAATATAGTACAGTTTGATATGGCATCCTATACCGGTGACCAAGTTAAGACATTCAGCCTGCAAAGGCAGCAACACAATAAAGTAAAAAGAAAGTGTATGTTTTCAAACAGAAGGTCCCACTCACGGGTCTCTGTTTCCCCACACAGCCTTCGAATCACAGCACATGGCATCTCCAGCGAGCTCTCAGTTAGAAGAAAGTTCATGCTGGCCAGAGGCAGTTCAGCTGCTTTCTACTAAGACATCTGGTGCGTTTGTCTAGCTGAGTTTGTTTAACTCCCAGAGGAATTCTGAATGAAATGTAAGCAACAGGGTTGTGAGAGAAGCAGTTGTAGGAGACAAGAACGAAAATGGGAATGTGGCCACTGAAGCTCCTTCGTGTTTCTGCAACTTCATCTGGTGGTCTTGAACCATGAACTGCTAACGAGGCCTGGGGGTGGGTCTAATGTACTCATCATCTAAAATTTGTAATAATTCTGCGATGCAACATGCATCATGTTCCTCTGGCACGAGAACCAACACCTTTTCAGTTGAAAAGCAGTGTGATGCTATAGTTTTATCACTAACTTTTTATGTTTGTGTCTGTGTGTGAAGTGTAGCGTAAAAAGGACATTCTGGCTTTTCTCTCATTGAGGATATACTCACTGTCATGCCTCTCTGTCAGCCGAATGAGGTGAGAGGGTCGTAGAGAAGCACCAGACAGCACGACAGACACAGAGCAGAACTTTGAGATCCCTTCCGACTTTTCCTGACAACATAAACTGACACAAAGCGGTCCCTTTCCTGTTGGCCGTCTCATCGCAGGGACTCCACTGACAGAAGACGCGATCCGTGAGATATCAGGCATTCCCTCTTCTCCGTTTGACAGCTTAAAGCTTCACTCCGAAATATAAGGACAGCAATGGGTCAAAGCAGGTGGAGTCGAACGAAAAAGAACAAAAAAACAACTTCAAATCAAAGTTTTCAACAACAACTTCCCTCTCCGAGGAGGAACGGCGCTCTGAGGCAGACAGCGAGCGGATTGGTTGAAATGTTTCGCTTGCGAGGAACGGAGGCGCACAAGCGAGGTGAATGCAAACATTAAAGGTAAAAGAGATGCCCTAAACACAAGGAGAATAAAATATTAAATGTCAAAAAGCGAGAATCACGACAAAAAAACAGGCAGTGCAGGGTCTTTGCCGTTTGTAGATGCTGCATCAAGATACAAATAGGAAAGAACGAAGCAACCAACCCCAAGATTTTTGCACAGAACTGTTTATTATACCAGAAAAATAGACCAGTGGGACAGTTAATGCTTGCGATTTTCGAAAGATTGTACAAAAAACATGTACGTACATGTATAAAAATGGTACAGAAGCTGTCACTGAGACAGTCACGGCCCCCCTTATAAGGTCCAAATATGTACAATTTAGGTCCATTTATGTACTTTTAAGGTAACTAATATACCCTATTTAGTAACAAATGTGTACTTTTGAAAGGGAACCGCTTTTGTGCCTTTATTCTGAGAATGTAAATAAAGCAGAAAATATGTAGAGATGCTTAATATCATACATTGCAGTACAGTCTGGTAGATGGTTAGGTTAATAAACTGACTAAGTATATAACTAAGGACCGTAATTAAAGAGTTATGCAAAACAACCCTAAGTGCGTCTGACATGTTTTCTTGTAAATGAGCATTTTTATCAGGCTCTTATGTTTAGGCTCAGTAATTTCTCTTAATGGCAATTAAAAAGGTTAGTCAGTAATTGAAATGCCTTATTTTCACCGATGTCACTTTAGTCGTTTCATTGTTTTTAACAAAATAGACTAATAGTCTTTTACTGCAAAACCCTTTAAGTGCGTGTGAGTTTGAATGCGATATGCCTTTTCTGAATGACTTGAGGCCGGGATGAAGCAGAGACAAAGTGATAATATTTGATAAATATGCTTTTGGATGAGTGCTTTGGATAAATATCACTATCTCTTGTTTGGCATTTAGCGGTTTTTGCATCTAAACTCTTCAATTATTTCTATGAAGATAATACATAACATTGTTACTACCGTGGTCGTTCTGAGCAGCCCGCCAACAGTGTCTCTGCCTTGACTTTCTTTTTGCCAGCAATACTTGAAACACCAGCTGTCATTTTAACCATGAAGTTGGCAGTAATTTCCTGCATGGATTGTTTGTATATGAAAGAGTGCATGAAATTCATTAACATGGCCAATCAATCGATCTCTATCTCACTTAATCACAACAGGGCATCAGTTCAATTTTCAGACGAAGCCGTTTGGCAGCTGAGACAACGCGAACTGCAGGAAGCATTTCTGTTATTTCAAGATTAGAGGGAATTTATCTTGACGCCTGGCACTAACAGACTCTAAATCGGCTTTTAATGGAGTAAAACTTACCAATAGAACATCAGTCCAACTCGCGCTGTCTCTCAACGTCTCGAAAAGAACAATGCTGTCAAACTACTTGTAAACAATCCAGACAAGCACACAATTGGTGATGCACATCATTACGGCTTAATAAATCATTCGCAGCAAACCCCGCAGATTTCTCGCCCTGCCAACACGAAGTGCATTTCAAACATAAGCAGCCTAGAATTAAAGACTGTTTCCTTGGCAACAATAATTGCTTGTACTTTGATTTACAGATCTATAGAATAAAGAGCTTGCATTTGGATGTGACAGGCAGGGATACGATTGAGTCTGGAATCCCTAAGGAGTGGACCACTGTCGGATCGGTGCTGAATTTGGCAGTTTTGATACAGTAGCTTTACATGAACCGATGCAAAAGTTTTCTTCTGCAACCTCCAGCTGTGCCAAGCGCTACACAAACCGTTTGTATCTGAAGATCCAACACAAATAAAAGAGAAGGAAAAAGACAGATTGGTATCAACAAATATAACTAGATATAAAAGTTTGAGGACAAACTTTATGTTGGCTTGACAAAGCGTAGACTGAACGTTTAAAACGGTTTGACAGAAGATTAGTTTTGTAGGCTATCTGGCTGTTAGTATGTTTGAGTATGAAGCTAACATGATTTAACATGAAACCATCATGATTTAACATGATGTTAGCATGATTAGCCTGAAGCTAGCATGATTAGCATGGAGCTAGCATGATGTTAGCATGATTAGCATGATGTTAGCACGAAGTTAGCATGATTAGCATGATGCTAGCACGATCAGCATGATGCTAACATGAATTAGCATGAAGCTAGCATGATGCTAACATGAATTAGCATGAAGCTAGCATGATGCTAACATGAATTAGCATGATGCTAACATGATTTAGCATGAAGTTAGCATGATGCTAACATGAATTAGCATGAAGGTAGCATGATGCTAACATGAATTAGCATGATGCTAACATGAATTAGCATGATGCTAGCATGATGCTAACATGAATTAGCATGAAGCTAGCATGATGCTAACATGAATTAACATGAAGCTAGCATGATGCTAACATGAATTAGCATGAAGATAGCATGATGCTAACATGAATTAGCATGAAGCTAGCATGATGTTAACATGAATTAGCATGAAGCTAGCATGATGTTAACATGAATTAGCATGAAGCTAGCATGATGCTAACATGAATTAGCATGAAGCTAGCATGATGCTAACATGAATTAGCATGAAGCTAGCATGATGCTGACATGAATTAGCATGAAGCTAGCATGATGCTAACATGAATTAGCATGAAGCTAGCATTAAGCTAACATGAATTAACATGAAGCTAACATGAATTAGCATGAAGCTAGCATGAAGCTAACATGAATTAGCATGAAGCTAGCATGAAGCTAACATGAATTAGCATGAAGCTAGCATGATGCTAACATGAATTAGCATGAAGCTAGCATGATGCTAACATGAATTAGCATGAAGCTAGCATGATGCTAACATGAATTAGCATGAAGCTAAAATGATGCTAACATGAATTAGCATGAAGCTAGCATGATGTTAACATGATTTAACGTGAAGCTAACATGATGCTAACATGATTTAGCATGAAGTTAGACAGATTTATTATGAAATTAGCATAAAGCTAGCATGAAACTAGCATGAAGCTAGTATGACTTAGCATGAAGCTAGCATGAAGCTAACATGAATTAGCATGAAGCTAGCATGAAGCTAACATGAAGCTAACATGAATTAGCATGAAGCTAGCATGAAGCTAACATGAATTAGCATGAAGCTAGCATGATGCTAACATGAATTAGCATGAAGCTAGCATGATGCTAACATGAATTAGCATGAAGCTAGCATGATGCTAACATGAATTAGCATGAAGCTAGCATGAATTAGCATGAAGCTAGCATGATGCTAACATGAATTAGCATGAAGATAGCATGATGTTAACATGATTTAACGTGAAGCTAGCATGATGCTAACATGATTTAGCATGAAGTTGGACAGATTTATTATGAAATTAGCATAAAGCTAGCATGAAACTAGCATGAAGCTAGTATGACTTAGCATGAAGCTAGCATGAAGCTAACACAACCAAAAGACCCAACCCCCATGTCTCTATGATTTTCGGATCCAGAGATATAAGGCTTTGTTTATTATGTTGCTAGGGTGCTTATATTTGGTTGCTAGGGGCGTGGCTTAATACCTCGATAAGAATCCTCAGAGACTGATTGGATGCCTGAGTAAAATGAGCCCACCCCCATATCTCTATGACACTCTAAAGTGAAGATATTCCATCTGGGACACTTTTATTCCCTTATATGGGCATGTTTCCTGCCCCATTATAAGTCAATGGGGAAATTTGGGTGCCTCTTACACCCCAGGGGTACAGCTTACACCCCATTGTGATGTATGTTCTTACAGAGCCTGCCAGCCTCTTCAAATGTGGTAACCCACAAGTTTCTACAAATTTCTCGCTTGCAGCTATGACCCGTCAAAGTTTGTCGCAATGTTAAGTCAATGGAAAATTTGGGGTGTTTGAGCGCCCCGTTTAGGAATTCGGTAAGTCCCATCAGTTAGAAAAGTCATAGCAACAATCTACGTACCAGTCTTAAAAGTTTTGTAAAGTTTTGTGGGTGTAGCTTGAAAGCTCTAGGAGGAGTTACTGTGAGAAAAAGTTTGTACCAGAAGAATAATAATAATAATAATAATAATAATAAGCTTAGATACAACAACAGTATGTTGGCTTTGTCAAGCCAACATAATAAAGGTCAGCAAGAAATCCTAAGCCTCAGTTCTTGCCATTCCTGCATGCTCCACACATACAAAGCTCTAATCAGCTTGCAAAAACCTTTCTCTGCAATGTCTGAGCGAGATCACTGAAATTCATGTCAGCTTTGAATTGCACAGAAAACTTTTGTTTTCGAGTTATTTCGAACGGAAGACCTGACTAATGATTCACAGGTGCTGAGATCCACACAGCTCCACACACATTGTGAGTAAAATAAAAACAGTAACACAGAGTGATTAAAAGAGAAGTTTGTGTCCTTTAGCGAGGAATTTCAAAAATGTTTTTTTCAAGGATCTTTTCGAATAAACTTTGAAAAAATAAACATTTGAAAAGTATTATCCAGATACACTCCAGACAAAGCATGGCTGTAGTTTTGTAATAATAAAGTTGAGAGGGGCGTCACAGTGGTTCTGTGGGTAGCACTGTTGCCTCAGAGCAAGAAGGTCCCAGGTTTGAGCCCTGGCTAGGTCAGGTGGCCTTTTTCCTTGAACCTGTGTATGGATTAACTAGTTCTTGCCATGAATATAGTCATAGAAGATGATGAAAGTGGAAAACTGCAACATGTGGATGTATTTGTGTGACTTTTTTGAAAGGAAAACAGTTTGAAGGGTAAACTGAAACGCATTGAAACAAAAATATTAATTACCCAATTGATTTGCTAAAATTACACACACAGTTCTGTCATTCTGTCATTTTTTTCACCCATGTGTTCTTCCAAACCACTATTGCTTATTACAAAATTGTGCATCCGAACAAAATAACAGCTTATGGGTTTGAAATGACAAAAGGGTGAGTAAATAATGACAGAGTTTTCATTTGGGGGTGAATTATTTCATCTGAATATATGTTTGAAAAGTGTGAAATATTTTCTGGCCTACGGAAATAGGAACAAACTAAGCTGTCGAAATCTCTGTTGTTATTTCTGCTTATTATTTCAAGCATTTTGACACATTTTTTTTTTTTTTTTGCGAAACAGCATCTCTTCATGTTTGTTCACTCATCTGAAAAATGAACAGAGATCTGTCTTCTTCTGCAGGCAGTAAATTGATGTTTCTACCTGCAATAACCTACACATTAATGCCATTTTGTCTTTAGTTACGTAGCTAAAGCAAGTTCTTCTGTATATTAAAAGCATATTTTGTGAATTTTCTTCTCATGATCCTATCTTTATTACACAAATTTATAAAATGTTTATACAATAAATATATTGTAAAATAATATTAAGATCTCAAAGGTACAAATTGTTACTAAATGTACATCTGTACCTAATGATAAATATGGGACCTTTAAAAAGGGTATAATTCCAGTGACAACTCAGGTTTCACATTTTTTCACAAAAAAAAAGACTATTACACTACATTTGCAATCGATCATTAATACAATTAAGTAATGAACATCTATAATACCTTAGGAAGCTACCCATTAGCATTCCCACCTCAATTACTGAATTATACCTCACACCACTATTTTAACCACATTATTTCTACAAACCCCTCAATTTCAAGACATATCACTTAAGTCAAAAATACAGTAGGCTTAACAAGTGCCCCCAAGTTCTCAGATTGGCCAATATCTTAAAGCTAGGCAGAGTCTAGCTGTCACAGTGACAAATGTAATATCGCTGTACACCTATTTGAGTGATACCTGTCAGCCTGTAAGGACATTTTATGTGTTGTGTTATTCCAAGAGAAAGATTACAGCAGCTTTAAGTATCAGCTTATGGTTTGCTGTAAATGTGACTGCTTTTTGAAACCTGTAGATATCCCAATGTAGCAATATTTTGAGATTCCAATGCAGCAATAATTTGTTGTTTGCAATGCTTATGCATCCCACTAAACACAGTGCAATGAAAAATGACAAAACTTATGTTTTTTACCTTTGTCATTTATCATAGTTTCTTGCAGTCATACAGAAATAGGCATAAATACTATAATTGCAAGGATGCTTTTTTAGTACAATTTGTAATGTTGGGTATACGCAGTTCATTGTAATTTTACTGTATGGGCAATGCAACACTCTAGAAATGGCTAGATTATTTTTGGCCCATAATGCGTAAATATTGGACAGAACACACCGCTGGGATAATACTGACCCAATGCTGGGTTGTTTTAACGCAACTGCTATGTAATTATAGCCCATGGTTGCATAACAACAACCCAACATTGAGTCATTTTTAATCAAGCATGGGGTCATTTTTAACCAAGTATGTGTTTTGTCCAATATTTCCGATTATGGGGCAAAAATAACCCAGCCATTTTAAGAGTAAATGCAAATGTTAACCTTACCATGAAAACCATAGTATTACCGTTTCTAACAATACTGATAACTCAGATGTCAATACTTTGCAAGTTACATAAATGTGAGGTCATGTGAGGTAAATGTGCATGAAAATAATAAAATAAATATTTTATGTTCTTTGAGGGGCCATCCCTTTTTCATGTGGTGGGTATCATTCATACACAGTAAAAAACGATGGACGATGCGACGCCACCTCCCACCATTGAAATGAATTGAAGCCAAAAATGCCCGACCATGGTCGCCGCCATGTTACGTAAAAACGACAGTTTGGAGCCAAGGCATGCGCAGAAGGAATCGTCCGTGGAGCCAGAGGCGGAGCCGTGGTATCAAACTTCCGCTAAAATGCTCAAGCGACCAATTCAACCACGCCAATCATAACGACATGCCCCGTTTCTATAGCATCAAATTACAGCTAAAATGAAACTTACCACAATAATGAACACTTGAATATATATCAGCGTGAAAACAACTACTTAAAAAGACCAAAACCATCTTTCGGAAACTTTTATTGGAAGTGTAAATATTTTTTTTATTTTGAGAAGAGTCCCATTCGTTTGAATGGAGAGGGTGGGTTTATGACTTGTACTGCAGCCAGCCACCAGGGGGCGATCAAAGAGCCAGAGGCTTCACTTTTCAAGGCTTATGAGGCACACCCGGTATCATTGCTTTGGGTTTTTGCATTTTAATTTACAGAGTACTTGTCACAAGGTGACGATCTTTTAAAGTTTCAAAGTTTGGTTCCGCCCGGAAGTGTTTCCGCCCAGACCGGAAGAACCGAACACCGGACTTCCGGTAGCGCCGTAAGGGGGAAGATTGGGAAATTCAACGCACCTGTGCCTAGTTGAGAGCAGCGGGCGATGATTGGAAGATACGCTGAACAAGGCAGTACTTAAGGCTGAGTTTATTCACAGTCAGGAAACCTTTTGGGTGTGTAAGCACTGTGTTGTGCCCGCTGGTACGCTGTATTGTAGCTGTTTAACTCTCTCTCCCAGGCTGGAACAGTCAATTGTGGGGACATTGTGAACCTTAAAGGTTATGAGGAGAACGAAGATCGGACGGATTGTGTCGAAGTGAAAGTGGATAGTTAAAACGTCAACGCTGTGAGTACCAGAGTAAGCTAAAAGTGATTGTGATATTGACCTGGTTTATGCTAACTCCCTTCAGGAGGAGGAGGACGGCCCTACCCCTCATAGAGCGTGGTGGGTGAGCTGAGGAAGTATTTACCGTAGCAGACACAATAACGACATCACTAGCTGGGCCACATATTTCCACCACCAAGCCTGAACGAAGCGAAGTGAGAGAAGATGGGCGTCCTTTTTGTACACTTGAAGTGGTGGGTGAGTCTTTGTGCTGTGGATACATTTATTTTTGACGTGGTGCTGTCTATTGTTGTGGGTTGCTGTGTTTGGCTGTGTGTGTGTTGTCAGATTAACCCCCGCCTTCACACACTTCGTCAAGAGAAGGCAAAGAGGCTGCTGGCGTAGCTAGTACAGTACAGCATATGTTGTGAGCGTGCTTCGGGCTTCCAGAAATAATACGGTGCCCAGAAAACGAGTCTTTCCCCTGCCTAGCCACTGGGTGGATGTGAAGAGCGGTGGCGGAGAGCTGAAGAAGCAGCAGAGGTGGGAGTACGATTTGGGGCTATTCTTGTTGATGCTTTCCAGTGCAAAAACAATGTTGTTGCAGAGAGAGAGATGACGTAATCCCTTCGTCCCGTGGCCTCTACAAGGGGGCGCCCCTGTCCAGAATTCGAACACCTGACGGCAACGAGGAAAGGGCAGCGCTCGGCCCGGTGAGACGCTGGGATTTTCCGCCCCTCTGCTACCACCTACCGGTCGTGAGGGTTCGCCCCCGACGCTACTTAGGAATTACTTACCCCAGCACACGTCGCGCCGACTGCTGCGAGCCCGCCACTGTGTTCCTGTGTCCAAGTTGAGACCTGTGGAGAGAAGAGGAGAGAGTGATTATTCTGAGGAGAAACAGAGTGAAACCTGTACTTACGGTACGCTGAGTCCAGCCAAGAGGTGAGAGCCATCGCAAAGCAAATTAACTGTGTTTCTGTGTCCAAGTTGAGACCTGTGGAGAGAAGAGGAGAGAGAGTGATTATTCTGAGGAGAAACAGAGTGAAACCTGTACTTACGGTACGCTGAGTCCAGCCAAGAGGTGAGAGCCATCGCAAAGCAAATTAACTGTGTTTCTGTGTCCAAGTTGAGACCTGTGGAGAGAAGAGGAGAGAGAGTGAAACGTCTCGGTTACGGATGTAACCCTCGTTCCCTGAAGGAGGGAACGGAGACGTCACGTCGTGACCGACGAATTGGGAACTCGCTTAGAGAGACCAATCTGCTTCGAATACTACTAAAACGCCAATGAACTTGGCATTGAGATATTTGCATAATGCTGGCGCCGCCCCGCCAGGTGCGTATATAAGCAGCAGGTGCAAATAGGGAAATTAGCTTCTTTTTCGCTGAGAAAGCCGGAAAGTGTGACCGGCCGTAACAGCAGGTGGCAGCACCTGTGGCGACGGGACGTGACGTCTCCGTTCCCTCCTTCAGGGAACGAGGGTTACATCCGTAACCGAGACGTTCCCTTTCAGTCGGTCACTACGACGTCACGTTGTGACCGACGAATTGGGAATCCCTACCAAAACGCCACTAGGGGCTGACCTCTTCCAGTGACTGCGTAAAAGCCCTCCGGTTCCACTTAAGGAGGAGGAGATAGGTTTTAAGGCAGAAGGCCGGGCACTAGATGTTCCATAACCCCACAGTAGTGCCAGCGACTGGGAAGCGCCCTACCTGAGCGGGATAGGAACGCTGCGGAAGCCACCGCCCCTCTTAAGGGCTAATGGTGGGCGAAAGTCAACCGTAGTTGAGGAATAAAGACAGCCGTGGCTGTGTAAGCAAAGCAGTGCTCTGCTAAGGGAAACGTGGGCTGGTAGGATTAACCCCACGGAAAAATACTCACAAAGGAACCCGTTGGGACACAATGTGGAGCCCGAGCCAGACACGTAGGTTCGCGAGGATACAGCTAGTGAAAGGCTGACAGCCAATGCTCCGCAACAAAGGCTGCCAAGGCAGCGGAGGAAGAGCAATTCAAACCATTACGCATTTTTGCTCTGAAGGCCTTCCATACTGACACAGTTATGAAGCATCAGTTGGAGGCTGCAAGCCGACCTGCGAGTCTGCTCTCCGTGCCCTCCCTGGTGAGGAAAGAACACGAGAGGATACAGGCTCGATACGAACACTGTAAAATCTAATGAACGTATTAGGTGTCGCCCAACCAGCAGCTCTACAGATGTCTGTTAGCGAGGAACCACGAGCTAGAGCCCAAGATGAGGCAACGCTCCGTGTGGAGTGCGCTCTCAAATTAAAGGGGCAAGGAATACCCTGAAGATTATAAGCCAGGGCGATAGTATCAACTATCCAATGAGACATCCTCTGCTTAGTGACAGCTTTCCCTTTCTGCTGGCCACCATAACAAACAAAGAGCTGGTCTGAGGTCCTGAGGCTTTGCGTGCGATCCACGTAGAGTCGCAGTGCGCGTACGGGGCACAACAAAGCCATGGTTGGGTCTGCGTCCTCCGGGGGCAGCGCTTGCAAGCTCACCACCTTATCTCTGAAGGGAGTGGTGGGAACTTTGGGCACGTAGCCTGGTCTGGGTCTCAGTGAGACAGCAGGACCAAACTAAAAGCACGACTCGTCAACAGAGAATGCATGTAAATCCCCTACTCTCTTCATGGAGGCCAATGCTATCAGGGTCAGAGTTTTCATTGATAAAAACATCAGACACGTAGACTGCAGAGGCTCAAAAGGGAGACCTGAAGGCTTCAGCACCATGGACAGGTCTCAGGAGGAAAGAGGGAGGGCGCGAGGGGTTTAGCCTGCGAGCGCCTCTTAAATGTAATAATTAAATCATGCTGGCCAACTGATCTGCCGTTGATAAGAGAGTGATGAGCAGAAATAGCGGCGATATCAACTTTAATGGCGGAGGGACAGCCTACCATCTAACCTATGTTAAAGATATAAAAGCACAATGTTAATGGGCATTCTCTGGGGTCCTCGCGTTGCGGTGAGCACCGGGTGACGAAAAAGGTTTCTTTAAGCGCGTAAGCCCGTCTTGTGGACGGTGCTCGAACCGCGTCGATGGTGTTAGATACCGCTTGCGATAAATCACCTAAACCTTGCGCGCGCTCAACGACCATACATGGAAATCCCACAGGTCGGGGCGCGGGTGCCATAATGTGCCCCTTCCTTGAGAAAGAAGTTTTTCCTCAGGGGAAATCGTCAGGGAGGGGCTGTCGCGAGGAGCATTAACTCTGAAAACCAATTCCTGGTAGTCCAGTACGGGGCGACTAATAAAAGGCTCTCCTCGTCCTGCCTGACTTTGCACAGTGTCTGCGCAATAAAGCTCACTGGAAGGAATGCGTATTTACGCACCCCCCGCGGGCAGCTGTGTGCCAACGCATCCACGCCGAGGCTGCCCTCGGTTAGTGAATAAAATAGGCGACAGTGGGTATCGTCCGGCGACGCAAACAGATCTATCTACGCACAACCGAACTTCTTCCAAATTAGCTGGACCATCTGGAGGTGGAGTCGCCATTCGCCGGGGGCGCAGCTCGGGAAGCGTGTCTGCCGCTGTATTGAGCGAACCCGGGATGTAAATGGCACGAAGGGACCTCAGATGCTTCTGACTCCAAAGGAGGAGATGACGAGCGAGATGCGACAGGTGACGAGAGCGCAAAACCGCCTTAACGGTAAATAACGCAACAGTCGCAATGTTATTGGTGTCGGCTAATACATCCTTCCCTCGCATCTCCATAGCGGAGCGTACAAGTCCCAGATATACAGCGCACCGCTCGCGGCAGTTGGGGTGCTATGCACACCCCTGAGACTGCAAGCCCGTCATACGTGGCTGATCATCCCGTGCTGAGGGCATTGCAATATACAGAATGCCAGGAGACCCCTCAGGGGCATATCTTCTATCGGAAATGCCGGGTCTACCACGGGGAAAAATTTAAATGACACGCAGGTGCAATGTTTACACGGTGTATGTCGGTGTGCCACGCTCTCCTCGAGACTCGATCGTAAGCCAACGCTGAAGCGGTCTCATATGAAGCAGCTCGGGCGGCGTCACAGTCGCAGCATGCTGTCATATGTCCAGGAGCTTCTGAAATTGTTTCAGAGGGACCGCGTACTTCCCTCGAATTAAACCGAGGCAAGTCAGAACTGACTGGTTGCGCGCTCTTGTTAAACACGCCAATTAGTCGATCGAGTCTTATTTCCATACTGAGAAAAAGGATCCTCTGCACGGGGCAAAGTTGCTCTTTCCCAGTCGACCTGAAGACTTAAACGAGCGAGATGCCAAAGCATTAACTCTCTGTGTTCGCACACGTCTGCCAAGAACGGGCTATTATAAGTCGACGTAGAAAAAAGCAGAATGCGAACAACGCTCTCTCTCTGACATTTTAATGCCGTGACTAGCACATGGAGACACGGAGAGAGAGAGACAGCTCGAATGGTGTACTTCGTATTAATATGCCCACCCCACGACGCAGAGCGAAAAACGGTCTAAAGCGAGGGGAGATGGACACATAAAGTACACGTCTACAGGTCTAAGGCTGCAAACCGATCTGAATATTGAAATACGAGCCTCGGCGTTATCATCCAAAAAGAACACCTTCGTAGAGCCGGTGCGTAAATCAAATCGGTCGTAACCCGCCGCGTATTTTGGGTACTATGAGATAAAGGCTGGAAAAACCCTATCATCATCATCTCGGTAAGAGGGACCGGCTCGAACATCCTTCGCCAACAGGATATCGACTTTTGCACGCAGTACATGTGCATCGAACGCTTTCACTACAGTGAAACGAAAGCCCGAATTTTGGGGTGTGCCGGATTCGTAACCGAGGCGGATCGTGCGTAAAACCCAACGAAACGGGCTGGGAACTGAAGCCAAGCACCCAGGCACCGTACGAGGAGAAATAACGACACTACCGAAGTACCCGCGGTGGGGCAGCGAAGCGAGACAGGTGGGACTGCCGGTGCGTCTGCTGTGACAGCATAAACATCTACAGTATGCGTGTGTGACACTGACCTGAGCCCGCTGAGGGTGACGGTCGTCTGGTCTCCTCTGCGGAGAGCGCAGACTCCGATAAGGGTGCTGGTGGTCCGGTCTCCTCAGCGGAGAGCTCGGACTCCTCAGGTCACCCGCTGGCGATAGAGGAGAGGTAGGGTGAGCTGGTGTGTGCCCGCTCACGGCTCTCTCGATCCTCTGGAGACCTGGAGAGGGAAGAGGAATGCACTCTATGTGTGGTTTGTGGGTACCGGCTAAACAGCCGGTGGAACATATGCAAACCAAGGATTTTCCACCCGACCCTCTATCGGGGGAAGGAGCTCCATCTCCTGAAGAGTGATCCTCTGCCAATCCGGGTCGCCCTTCACTGGCCACTTAAACTCCCGATTTTCACGGGAAGCGGCTAAGAACGGAGGTGGTCGCCGCAGGACGCCGACGGCGAGAGGCAGACTGAGGAGCCGGCGTGGTGGACCAAGGGCAGCTCTGTTCCGCCGGGGCATGACCTAGGAGATCGCCTCAGTCTGTGCAGCGGAGCTGTACGACTCCCCTGGCTCGCCGAAGAGGCCGGTCTGTGAGACAGGAGCATTCAGTTGTTCTCGTCTGCATCCGTCATGTCAGCCAGACACAGCCAAAGGTGGCGATCTTGAACCACTGAGGTGGACATCGCACGACTGAAGGTCGCGGCCTCCCTGGTAAATCCTTTGTGAGCCTGCAGCAACGTTATTACGTGCAGGGCTGAAGCCGCCTCTCCGGCATGCCTGATGGGCAGCGTCCGTAACCGGACGACTGTCTACAAACACGGGAGGGAAGGGTTGGGTGGTCCCTCCAGGAACGCATCCCGCTCCACTGAAGGGGTCCCCGCCCTTAGCGGCTCCGTTGGTGAGGGAGGTGAGGGGTGAAAGCTGAACGGCCGGACGGCCGCAAATCACGTCAGCTCTTCGTGCCGTCGGGGAAGAAAGGCACAGGAGGAGAGGACCGAGAGGCCCGAGCAGCTCCGAAGTACCAATCATGTGGGCGGGACGGTTCGGGCGGAGAGGGGTTAACCTTTCCAACTCTACCGTCTCCGCCGCTCGCGGGCACGGCCGCCATCTCCGGAACGACTCTGCCTCGGAGGAAAAATGGACACCCCTCTGATGCTGCAGAAGTGACGGGACCAGAAGGAGGTCCAATGGATTCGGCAGACATCGTAGAACACGACTCTGCAGTCTCCACCGGAGCCTCAACCGGCTGAGGATGAGAAGGCCGGTAGGTGGAGGACGCATCCTCCGTCCTACTCAGCGTAGTGACGCGAAGGGCGCCCTGCGAGCGCTTGACAGCCGCACCATGGCGGCGTCAGCACTGCAAAGGCGCGGACAGCGTTCCCGTAGAAACGACAGTCGTCTCCGCAATCCAAGAGGGTTATGCTCTCACAGAGAGAACAGAAACTCTCCACGAACGCAGCCCCGGAGTGCTCAATGCCTGAGCACGAAGACAGCGCTCGTGACCGTCACTGGAACCCTTATACTTCTCGCATCCAAGATCGCACGGGCGAAAAGCTATCCTGAAAAGGACGCTGATCCCCGCATATACGAGAGAGTGGCTGCCTTTAACAAGGCACAAAGCTCTCTCGTATCACTCTTTTAGGGAAATTCACTCAGATGCTTAGTTGATGAGCGCACAGGAAGGCAACGCACACACTAAACTCAAAACAATAAACAGATGTAGAGCCGTGGAATAAGCGAAGCGTCCGCTGTGATACTGCTAGTTCAACCAACTTCAGCAATCAAATCCCAACAGAGTAAAGTAGCTTCTCAGTAGCAGATACTGCCGGCTTTCGAAGCGAATAAAAGCTAATTTCCCTATTTGCACCTGCTGCTTATATACGCACCTGGCGGGGCGGCGCCAGCATTATGCAAATATCTCAATGCCAAGTTCATTGGCGTTTTAGTAGTATTCGAAGCAGATTGGTCTCTCTAAGCGAGTTCCCAATTCGTCGGTCACGACGTGACGTCGTAGTGACCGACTGAAAGGGAACCTGTACTTACGGTAAGCTGAGTCCAGCCAAGAGGTGAGAGCCATCGCAAAGCAAATTAACTGTGTTTCTGTGTCCAAGTTGAGACCTGTGGAGAGAAGAGGAGAGAGAGTGATTATTCTGAGGAGAAACAGAGTGAAACCTGTACTTACGGTACGCTGAGTCCAGCCAAGAGGTAAGAGCCATCGTAAAGCTAATTAATTGTGCTTTGTGTCCAAGTCGATACCTGCGAAGAGAAGAGGAGAGAGAGTGACTATTCTGAGGAGAACAGAGTGAAACCTGTACTTACGGTACGCTGAGTCCAGCTAAGAGGTGAGAGCCATCGTAAAGCAAATTAACCGTGCTTTTGTTTCCAAGTCAATACCTGTGAAAAGAAGAGGAGAAAGAGTGAATATTCTGAGGAGAAGCCGAGCCAAACCTGTACTTACGGTACGCTAGTCCAGTTGAAAGGTGAGAGCCATCTCAAAGCAAGCTAACGGTGCTTCTGTGTCCAAGTAGATACCTGTGGAGAGAAGGAAAGGAGTAGTGAGTAACCCGACGAGAAGTGTGTAACTACAAGGGAGAGCCTCCCCGAGGAAGATTCAGGTACGCGACCAATATAATAATCCCCCACACTCATACTGGTTCTGATTCTGCCTCCAGGAGGAAGAAGGAGCGCGCCACGGATTACCAAGGCCAGGCCGGAGCCTGAGTCCCACGTCCTGGACCCCCGTTGGCCCCTTGCTTCCCATTACCCCCGGCTGAGGCCTACCTGGAAGGCAGAGCCCGATATTAGTTTTAATTTCCCTTCCCCATTTCCCTACTACCTTTTAAATATTTAATAAAGATTGTTTTAATACTTATCTTGTTAGGGTGGGGGAAAACAGGCAAATGGATCCCAGTGCGGATAACAGAAAAATCTTTATTTAAATAATAATGGGTGTAAACAGACAGTAGCACGTCTGGGCGCAGAGGCCACTCCGAGGCAGACGGCTGGGGCGAGGAGCACACACAGACACTGGGGAGACAAGCCACACACGTTCGGGCTCCGGCCAGACAAACGAACGGTGGGAGAGAGTATAGTACAACAGTTAATTAAATCCACTACACCACAAAAATGTTCCACTGCTTACTGACGGAGTAAATGATCCTCTGAGATGAACCAATGCCGCGGTGCATACACCAGCCAAGCTGGACCGCGGCTGCAGACCCTGAATGGGTACGGTGGACAACGCCCAGCCAACTGGCAGTTGGAGCTGAGGAGGAGAGCAGAGCAGTGGACAACTTGGCAGATAGCACTGCAGTCCTTAAACAGGAAGATGGAGAAAACAGTCTCTATAACAGTCAGCGATCACCGAAAGAGTATCTAGAGAATGATTCCTGGGCAGCAGAGAGCACAGAATAAGGGAAACAATAAATGAACAAACTAGACGTATCAAAAGCACACAACAAGACAGGACTAGAAACTAGCAAAGCTAGTGGCTGGCGAGTACATACACAGTACTGACATTGACAAACGAACTTGCAAAGACACACTAGACACACAGGGATTAAATACACAGATCAGACGAGAGGATAACAAGCAACAGGTGAGGAAGACGAGAGGAGGCAATCACACTGAACAGGAACACCTGTGAGGGAAGCACACGTGAACCTGTAAAACACATACAAACACAAGACAACCACAGTACCAACAAGACAAAACCATAAATATATTTATATATATATATATATATAAACATATATAAATATATATAAATGTATATGCATGAACAGAACACTAGACTAAACAAGACATAAAAACAAAGACTGGAAAATGCAAGGGAGCGGGGAAAAATAACACACAATGACAAGAGAATACAAGGGAGCAGGGAAAAGTCACAAGACACGGGAAAAACGTGGTCTGACGTGACAATACCAAAACCACGTTCTCCCACAAAAAACATTGTACTGTCAGGACCCTGCCATACACAACTAGATATAATTACCAAACCAGATTATGGCAGAGTCCTCACATATCTGTTCTTGTGTTGTCTGGTCATTGGGTTGGCTTTGGGGACCTCCTCGAGGTGGAAGTTGAGAAGGGGTGTGGCTTAGTATAGTAGCGCCAGCCCCTTGGCCGTGACATACTTACAAAGTATATTATATCACCAAAACTTTTGTCCTTTTTGATCACATACATATATTATCATCATCTATAGGAAAGACTGGATTAGGAAAATAGAAACAAATGGTTTAATTTATAGGCAATAAATATATTTTCAGAGAATATATATTTCAAATTTTGACTGCAAATGTTACATCTGAATTTTCTGGAATTGTTTGTACTGTATTTTCCGGACTATAAGTCGCATCAGTCAAAAATGCGTTTTGAAAAGAAAAAACATATATAAGTTGCACTGGACTATATGTTGCGTTTATTTAGAACATTATTTCATAAAATCCAAGCCATTTAATCTGGAAAGGCAAGTTATTCAACTAAACTATAGCACACAGAACAGCAGGCTGAATAGGTGTCCGTACATGTTAAAGTAACATAAACAGTTATTTACATAATACACAATAGCATACAGAACATACCTGGGAGTCTGAACAGCCTAAATTAACATGACAAGCCAAATAAAGTTAAAAAAGTTCCCAAAGTCATTCCGCATCACTAAATCCACTGAATTACATAAATACAGGACTCTCGCGGCTGTAGACGGTAATGGTTTTTCTTGGTTTATATAAAATACTTTTGACGTATAAGTCGCACCACCTGACTATGTGTTCCAGGAGTTCCAGGAACCACCAAATAATGAAAAAGGTGTGACTTATAGTCTGGAAAATACGGTATATACATTTTTTATGTTCAAAGTTACTGCCATGGTTGTTAATAATAATTTTGTTACTTTCTTGGGTCTTTCAAAAATGTGTTCTTTTCCAATGAAAGTTCAGCCAAAAATGAAAATTCTGTCATTATTTACTCACCCTCAACTTATTTCAAACCTGTATGCATTTCTTTGTTCTGCTGAACACAAAGGAAGACATTTGTAATCGGGAACACCATTGACTACCATAGTAGGGAAGAAAAATGCTATGGAAGTCAATGGTGCTTAAAAACTGTTTGGTTACAAAAGTCGCTCAAAATATCTTCCTTTCTGTTCCTCATAAAAAAGACATTTATACAAGTTTGAAACAACTTGAGGGTGAGTAAATGATTGAATTCACATTTTTGGCTGAACTATCCTTTTAAAGAACATAAAAGTATATAAAAAGGACAGCACATATTTCCTCTTGCCATAGTTTCCCATCCATTTCATGTAGAGTATAATTGTTAAAGAGTGTCAGACCTTTGAGTTTAAATGCCCATGTTTGAATGTAAAGAGTGCCGGGCCCAGCTGGGGCTTCGGTGTGCATATTCATGGCAGTGTTAAGAGTAATTACCGTTGGGAACCGCTTATTTGGGATCCGCTGGGAGTTTAAAGTGCTCATTAAAACTTGAAGAACAACAGCGTGATGGGTGCTGTCAAGTGCCCCCTCAAAACACTGTTCTTAATCAAAGAGAGAGAGAGAGAGAGAGAGAGTCAGACGGAAAGAGGGAGCCATAATGAAAAAGAGTGCAATCTATTTCTGATGATCTACAGATTACCATAAATGACCAGACCGCACAATCAACTACTTTTACAACCTGTCAGGTGAATAAACGAAAGAACGATTAAAAAATGTTAGCAATGTCCCCACTGGAAAGAAAATATTAAAGCTATTTAATATATCAGATGACAGCACTGAGATGAGCCCAAATGGATGTTTCAGCTAATGTTTCAGAAGTTCTCAACAGTGTGCTTAAATTTCATGGGTGAAAATGGATAAAAAATATTTACCTTTAAGTCGTATTGGGGTGGTAATGGCGCAGTGGATAAGACAATTGCCTTTGGTGTGAGAGACCCGGGTTCGAATCCACTGTGACACACCATTGTGTCCCTGAGCAAGACACTTAACCCCTAGTTGCTCCAGATGTGTGCAACCTCTGACATATAAAGCAATTGTAAGTCGCTTTGGATAAAAGCGTCAGCTAAATGAATAAGTAAGTAAGTATTAGATGACAACATCATTCAAATGCATAAATGCTGTTTAAAAGCCAAAGATTCAAATATGAACTCAGATATTTCCCTCAAAGTCTTCATAGCAAAGTACCTTAACTATGCCAACCCCATACCTTACTATGGATACATTATTTAGCTTTTTACTTTGACTGTATATCGACCATTTTCTCACTTGCGTCCACCTCTATTTCTTCAAAGCAATTCTGGGAGAAACATTTGCGACGAGGTAATACTTAAACGTTACAACCGAGAACCTCATTAAATCCCCTAAGCAATAAAAAAAGTATTACAATTTTCCCTCTACGTCTTTAAGGATTAGCTAACAAAGAGGCAGAATTAATATTACACAAGGCTAAGGAAAGAAAAACAATCAAGCTTTGAATGTGGTTATTTCAAGGCTTTAAGCTCACTCTGTTAGTTCTGGCGGGCCGCATGCTGAGATCCAAAAGACTTTTTTCAGAGGTCTGTCAGCACAGCTGGACATAAGGACGGGAAAATATGACCCCTGTGGAGCAAAGGGAGCAACTTAATCACCCCCTGAGCAAATCCTTTCAGAAGGCCATCGCCTATTCAGTCCGGCGGTCAAACAGACCGCTTATCTCGGCTCTGCTGGAGGCAGTGACTTGCAGAAAGGATATGCGGGGAAGACCGCACACTGCCATTTCAGATATAATAACAAGCTTTCCGTCACTCTCTAATAACAATGATTTAAGGCGACCGTGGCACAAAAGCTTTGCGTGCCTCAACTCCGTCCATGCCCTGAAAGATTTCATTCAATAGAGATGCTACACTTGACTACTCGGTCCTGTCCTTTGAAAGTGAGCATTGAAGAAACTCTACGCTTTTGAAGGAATGGACTTCATAAGATGAGCAGGGGTAACACGAGAGTGATTGTTAGAGGAACGAAGGTGCTCGCATGGATTTTTACCATCCCACTCGCAGCCCCCGGGTGAGCCGAGACATCATGACACAGCGTTCCTGCGCAAATACGCACGGATGAAAACACAGCTCCGGTTTCAGCCCCTGGCGTCCCCCATGAAATCATAAAGGAATAACAAAGGGTCTTTCACCATTTAAATAGCTCTCGTGCGTACATCCAGAGGCAGTAAAATCTGAGATCACGAGTACGGCTTAGCTTTGGAGTGGAACGAGAGGTAAACATCGACTCCAGAGACCAAAGTGCTGATGGTTTAATGTCAGCAGAATTTGATTGTGGAGTATAATAGCTGCCACCTTTGCACTAATGGGCCTTTAATTGAAACATTGGGTGGTTCTTCAATTATGAGCACTTTTATGTCCCAGAGGTTGTTAAAGTGCGCCTATTTCACAACGTTGTTTTGTGTTTTGGGTATAATGCAATGTGTTTGCGTGGTTTATTGTTAAAAATATATATTTTCCACATACCGTACATTTTTGAAGCTCCAGACTTCACTCTCTTCCAGAAACGCATGGATTTGAAAAGCTCTATGTCCCTGATTTGCCAGCTAATCTGTACGTTGCAATTGGTCAAAATACCTCTGACAATGTGACGCTCCTTACCATGTTTGAAAGATTTGCTCACAATGCAATGCTAACAGGAGTTAACTTACAGTCTGTGTGTTCGAAGTGAGAGGAATTATGATAATGCCGGTCTTGTCTACATCACCAATCCCAGGAAGTAAACTGTTGCCTACAATCCGTGTGTTTGTTGCAGTCCAAGAAAAGAGATTTACGTTGGACACGTTAACTTGTGTCATCGTTTACTTTGGGGTATGAACCTTTTGCATATCGTAAACATGTACTAATACACACTTACACACCAAACACTGTCAGAAATAAAGGTACAAAACTGTACCTTTTCTGTCACTGGGGCTGTACCCTAAGTTTCCGTTTGATACATTTACAGGATACAAAACAGAATACAATTTTGGGTAGATTATCATACCTTAAGGACCTACATTGTTAGAAAAAAGTCAAAATATGTACCCTAGCTGTCAGTGGAGCAGCACCCTTTCTGTATGTACCATTAGCAGGGGCGCTGCTAAGGATTTTGGGCCCCATGAAAAGAATCTTGACAGGGCCCCCAACACAGCTGAGACTTATTTCATATTAATTTACATAAAATCATGCGCTTTTGTGGTATTTTGACTACCAATGGGATGAGAAAATTTTACATGAATTAAGTGTTTAAGAAAAAATTAATCTTATTTCACAATTTGTTTCACACCCATTGGCAGATCATTTTGCTTGTTTTAAGGACAATTTCACTTAAATTGTATATTCATTTGTCTTAAAACTAGACTCATTTACTTAGGTAATTTTGCTCATCAAGAAAAAGCATCTTAATTTAAGAATTTTTAGATATTTCTACTGAAAACAAGACAAAAATACTGAGTAAGAAAGTCTTTTTTTTTTGCAGTGTTGAACGTTTAACTAAAACTGTGTATTGTTATTTTTCAAGCGTTTTCTTGTCCTAACATGGGGAGAAAATTTAGTTCCCTTATCATGCACTTTTAACACTAGAACGGACACCAGCAGTCATTTTAACCGCAACTTAAACTTTAAACTTATGCATTGCAAAAAATGATTTCAAGAAAAAAATTCTTAGTTTTTTTTCTTGTTTTCAGTAAAATATTACTAAAATTATCACTTAAATTAAGATGCTTTTTCTTGATGAGTTAAACGACCTATGAAAATAAGTCTAGTTTTTAGACCAAAAATATTACATTTAAGGGATTTTGTGCATAAAACAAGCAAAAAAATCTGCCAACGGGGTGAGCAAATTTTTCTATAATTTTTCTTGAATTTAGTGTTTAAGTAAATGTTCAAGATGTTTTTGGTTACCTCATTGTGTTTCCTAAACAAATACATTTTTTTGATACCAGGAAACAGCAAATAGAATAATTTAAAGTTAATAATTTTTACTATTAAATTTTTTTAGCACCACAATTTTGGGGGCTTCTCTGGGCCCCTCTTACTCATGGGCCCCGAGAATCGTCATTGTTTACCCCCCCCCCCTTACAGCGCCCCTGACCATTAGGTACAGATGTGTAAACATTTAGTACCAATATGTACCTTTGAGATACTAATATGTATTTTTGAGGTATTAATAAGTTCTCTTTGGTCCCAGCATGTACCTATGAGGTACTAAAATGAAATCCTTTGGTGCAAAGCTGTACTTTTTGAAAGAGTACAGCCCCAGTGACAGAAAAGGTACAGTTTTGTACCTTTATTTCTGAGAGTGAAGGAAATGTGAAAACGTGAATTGGACAATAGGTGCTTTCTTTAAGATTCAAGAAGAACTTCTATTATAGAAACTTGTTACCATGCCACCATTGATAGATATTGTATTTATAGACACTGTTTTATCTTTCTCTTACACTTGCAATCTTAAAGTTTTTTAGTGTTCTCCAAAAATATAGGCATTCAAAACATACGGTCTCTCACTACCTCTATTTAGACTTATAGATTTTTATAACATCATTCTGCACTTTAGCTTTATATTTAATTTTAAGCTGTGAGGAAAACTGAAAGCTACCGGCTATTTAAAGAAAGGGGGAGGGGGGAGGAGCCAACCAGTATGCCCCACTCCATGCAACTTTTTTTTAGTCTTTATAGCACTTCAGTAGGTCTTTAATATAATATATGAAAGTCAAAGTATACAAATATGATTTCAAAAATGTGCTACATAAACCGTTTCAATGTTTACTGTCAGTTGTTGTTGGACACTGTTAATAGACAAGAAGTGGGAGTATACTGTTTTAATGAAGTTCATTTTCTAAAAGTTTACAAAACGAAAAGAGCTTGTGGTTGAAGAAACACCCCATTATGAATGAGAAAGCCAGAAAAACAGAGAAACTTCTTGCTGACCTGCTGCTGACACAAACCGCATCTTCATCGTTAATTCACCCAATTAAAGAAGAAGGATGAGGACATAAGGCCTGTTTTTGTCTTTTGGATTTGCCACCGGGGACTCTCAGGGGCTCAAGTCTTTCCCTGACTCAGCCAGTCTAAGATATTGACCAGTTCTTTTTTCTAATAGTGAGTTTTTTTTTAAGTCGAAGATACGCTTGCTTGGAACCAATAATGTCAATGAAGCTATCATTCTAGTAGTTAGCACACATGCTCTGGATACATTAAGCAGTGGTGCTTGTATGGGAGATGGGGATTTGATTCCAGCTTTGAGTTGAGTTGTGTCCACCATTAGTACAATCATGAGTACAAAAATACTACTCAGTTGTTCATGTCTCATTTAAGCATCAACATGAATACTGTAAGAACAGAAATAAATGATTTTTGAAACAAATCGTTATCCTATTAATTTTTAAGTCCTCTTTTATTCTTTATTCGGATGGGAATTTCGGGTCTATGCACCTTCCCAGCAAGCAATTTGGGCTCAAACCAGGCTAAATTTGGGTTTGAAACAAATGAAGGCAAACACCTTGAACACCTGTTGACTTTGCCTACATGTTAGAATATCATACATCTTCAAGTTATTTTGGCAAACATGGCATGTAACCAAATTCAAGGCTATTTAGGGTAGAAGTGGGTTACTCATGGCCGGTCTATATCAGGTCTATAGTTAGCCGCCATTTCAACGTCTTGGTTTTTGCTTGCTGGGTTTATTTTCTATAAAACCAAATGTTAAAATTAGAGATTTACAGTTAATGTGTAAAGAGCTTTGATTATTAAGTTAAATAACACTGGACTGTTGAATGTTTCATTCTGATCTGGTTGAGAAATGTTCCACGGGTATGCATTATTTTTCAATAAACGCACACTTATCCTCTCAAATGTCTTAAAATAAACACAAAAGCAATGTCTTATGTAACCATAAGCGTAATAATTGCAATGTATTACCATCTTGGGTGTGCATTATTTTCAAATAATTCAAAGGATACGAGTCAATTATCCCTTACTAATTTGATAAGCATTGCTCATTTTCATAAACTTCTTATTGAAATGTTTAACCTTTGATTGCAAGCTTTCTGTAAAAAAGAAAACAAGAATCATCAAGCAGTGACTTCTGTTATGAAGGGATATAAGAGAACTAATCAGTTTATGAAATGACCACGAGGGATTAAACAGCCACCAATCAGGATACCTCCTCAGGAAGCTGATGACACCACAGCATTCATAAAGTCATTTTTTTAACCAAATCCTATTTTCTTCAGCGTGGTGTGGAATAGTCCAGGTGAATCTTTACCTGGGGCTTCTGGAAAACAAAGAGAAAATACACTCATGAATAATAAGTGTCTGATGCAGAGCAAGCTCAACTGCTGATGTGAAGAGGCATG
Source organism: Paramisgurnus dabryanus (assembly GCF_030506205.2). Classification (NCBI taxonomy): domain Eukaryota; kingdom Metazoa; phylum Chordata; class Actinopteri; order Cypriniformes; family Cobitidae; genus Paramisgurnus; species Paramisgurnus dabryanus. Next base: position 14,841,649 of record NC_133346.1, read on the forward strand.
CTGGTGAATCCTTGTGTGGGATTGCCTCATGCTCTCTTTCCCTCACCACTGGCCTTTAAGCAAAGTCTTGAGTCCAAAAACTGCTCTGTTGTCCTGCATCCGTGAATTCACTGCAGTGGCTATAGTGGCTATAAATAAAGATGTATCTGCTAAAAGCAAATCTATCTCAGGTGTAAGTGAAAAGCTATAAGCCCTGATTTGGAGATGATGGAGAACGCTATTGCAGCCTTAGACCAAGCAGAAAACCACAATATCCAGTCAGGAAAACCAGACACATATCTATTCAAACCAACGCTTACAGGTTTAAACTATAACAGTCTTCTAGTACTTGCAATCTTTCTGTCATCTTTTATTTACTATTTGTTTGTTAGTGCCCAAATTTTAACTTTAGCTTGCCTTACTTTGCAAGTGATATGTGAAGTAAATATGAAGAGTTTGGTTCCAAAACGCAATAAATACATTTTGACTAACTTCGGTAAAAACGTTTCTATACCAAGAAAGTGACAAGATGAAAACCACAATTTTCTGTTATAAACTTTCACATAGCATCTTTAGGTTATAAAAACATTAAAAATTAAAATCCATAATTTGATTTTCAAAGATTTATTATAAGAACTGATTATTTTTTTCCCACAAAATGCAATAAAAGTTTTTTTTTAAATGCTATAAATCTATTTAATCAATATATAAATGTGCATTCATCTTTGAAATGTTTTATTCATTTAGTTGACTAGTGGTATACATTGATTAAAGAAAAATAAACATTAATGGCATTAATCAAAACATTACTTTGTCATATTAAGAACACTGTCATTGCTGCTGATATCCTTGGGACATCGTCGCTCAACTTTTTTGACAACGATCAACTGTAAAATGTTTTGGTTCTGCTTGATTTTTGTTGACTTTGCGTAAAATAATGGAAAGTTTTTCATAAGATCTGGGGTCAATGTGTTAGCACGACAAAAGCTTGATGCTGTCGGGAACACAAGCAACAGCCGGCATTTTCCGTCTTCCGAGTGCCTCTCGCGTAAATTATTAGATTTTGATGGCTTACATTTCTTCCCTCGCACAGAAAACCACTACACGTTAATCAATGCCAACTAAAGAATTATTTGGTTTTTGTTTGTTTGATGATCACGAAGTACAAATAAGATAAGAAAAACTAGGATTCTGTGTGTATTCAACGTGCCGCCATTGTTGTTTACAATGCGTGGAACGGTGCGCTGTGATTTGTTGAGCGGATTTATTGCATTCTGCAGAGAGGGAGGACTGCCGTTTATCGCATTTTGGGAAAAAGGGAGAAAAGATGACAGAATAACACGGTGGATATTGGATTTTGCGTAAAATTAAGAATTTCCTTTTAATACTGACCTGAGACAATACTGATTTTGGCGGTAACTTTTTTTTAAAATGCTGTTTATTGCGTTTTGGAACCAAACTCTTCAAATGTTCCTTTAAAGAATATGAATATGAAAAGAAAACCTTAACAAGCATAAGACTTTACAGAATATATATAAAATAAACTCACTTTACTTCTGCATACTTGCCAAATAGTTATTATTAGTAAGATGTATGTTTCAAACAAGAAAAAACAACTTGCCAAGTGTAGAAAGATATTTTGTAATGTAATGAGTTCACATCGAACTGTTTATGTGTTTCTTGACATTCGTGAAGACAAATTGCAACAGCATATAATCATGCAGTCATTTGGCAGACAGGGAATGGCTCAATATGAAAAGGCTCAATATAAGCTTACTGGTCCTAATCATGTAGGCTTCCTGTAGCCATGGAAAGCATACCAAGATTTACACATAAAATATAGAGGCTGAAAAGTGACACATAAGCTCACTACCAAACAACAACCACCTGCATCTCACAAATGCGTTTCACAGGAAAGAAAACAACCTGTGTAGGTGTGCAACTTGACAATGCTTGACAACACTTCTGCCAGCGCATGCTAACCAACTGCTCCTCATACATATCACAGAGGCAGGCCGCAGCATAACCAATTCCCGGTCCCCTTGTGGATGCCTGACAGCACGTTTTTTAAGTTTGATGCAAAAAAGTTACACACAGAAGTTCACAAAAGAGCGCGTTTATGCATTCCTCACAGGCGCACCTGCATCAGAATGGGCTTAATTGGTGTATGGCATCTCATTCAAATGTACACTCTAAATAACGTTACTTTTTGTTTTTTCCTCACCACCCCATTTAAACATTGCATTTATCCAGTCCCCTGTGAGCAGCACTCTGAATAGAAATGAGCTTTATCAAAAACAATGTCTGAGGAAGGGAATATTAAGAAGGCTGGAATAAATGAGGCAGCAAAAATTAGTGGTTCTCTTTCGGCGGAAGGCAAAGGTGATATGACATGTTTACTTATAAGGAGAAATGCAGAAAGCCAACACAATTACCTGGCTCGGCCCTTTACAAATGCAATTTCGGATTTATTTTGTAAGAAGGTCAGAGGTGGTCTCTGACCCGGAGAAGTCTCGAACGAAATTAAACAGAGATTCGTGTAGACATAAAATATTTCACATATCACAGGCAGCCACATCATCCTTTAATGCTGTACATTTTGTACACTGAACATAATGACCGAGAGGGCCCTAAAGTGCCAGCAGCATCATCGTCTCTGGCAGGCCAGGAGAAAAAGGGCCATTATCAGTGATGAAAGCAATCAATCAAACTGATTCATTTCCAAAGCAATAAATACACTAGTGCATACAGGGCTGCAAGAGACAGATACCAGGCCATAATGAGCCTCACTAGGGCCTAAAACGAACACCTGTGATACCTCAGCAGGTGCAAAAAACAGAAAAAAGGCACTTTACCTCAAACATGTCCATCCTGCAACAATTATAAAAACACAACAAAATTAAACGAAATAGTTCACTCAATGATCAGAAATGTCTACATTTGGAAACCTGACAGAGAAGATGGCATGATGAACAGTCCAAATGGTGGTACATTTAAAGAGCCCCTATGGTGTGTAAGCGTGTATTAGTACATCTTAACTATATGCAGAAGGTATATACAACAAAGTAAACGGTGATGCGAGTAATCGTCTCCAAAGTGAATCTCTTTTCTTGGTCTACAACAAACACACAGATTGTAGGAGACAGTTTACTTCCTGTGATTGGTGATGTAGAAAAGACCGACATTATCATAATTCCTCTCGCTTCGGACTCAGCCTGTAAGTTAACTCCTGTTAGCATTGCATTGTGAGCAAATCTTTCAAACATGGTAAGGAGCATCATCACATTTCCAGCTGACGTCAGAGGTATTCAAAATCAGTGCATTTCAGGAAGAGAGGAAAATCTGGAGCTGGATACAGTATGTGGAAAATTGTGTTTTTTTAACCATAAACCATGCAAACACATTGTATTATACCAAATACACAAAATAACATTGTTTTTAGCAATGAAATAGTTGCACTTTAAAAATTAATTAATGTATTTACTTTTTTTTTAATCAAGCTCTTTCAGCTAGCGCTGTCACAAAAACTTTCGCAGCCTGGAGTAGAGATGTTGGCGGTTGGCGGTTACAGCCGTGGACCTTACAGTACATGCCATTCTTCCTGGACGCTTCCTGGACAGGATTTCGATGCGTCTTCCGGAAGTCGTATTTGTTGACCACATACGCCATTCAGTTAAAAATATAAGACATACAATCTTAGTTTCATTCTTACCTTTAACGGTTGCTTTTCTGTTATAATAATAATAATCCTCTATGACGTATGCGGTCGACAAATACGACTTCCGGAAGACGAACCCAAAATCCTGGCCAGGACGCGTCCGAGAAGAATGGCACGTATGGTCACCCTAGCGGACTCCAAAAAAATCGAGCACACTTTGAAATAGTAAAATTTTCATCAGCCAGTAATATGGCTAGTCGGTCTATGCAGAAGGAGGTACGTGACAAACTCAAAAAGGAGAATTAAAAACAAAGGAAATAGAAGGTCAGAAAAGTGTTGCTTGGAATAAGTTTTACAAAGGGGTAAATCAGGATGACACCAGTGCAGGCTATGTAAATTGTGCATTTAATTTAGCTATTTATTTATTTTTGTCCCCGTGCGCCGATCGGAGACGGAGTTCACTGCTGATATTCTGAGAGCTTTCTAGTCTCGCGGCTGTCATCAGCAGCACCTTGCATCGCCCAGTCAGCGGATCACAGGCGGGTGCGGTTTAAATAATTGGTCAAAAACGTTGGTGCGGATGGATGGCGGATGGATGATGAGTTTTGTGATGAGGTTGCGGATGAAATAATAGCCCATCTGCGCATCTCTAGTTTGGAGCCCTAGGAGCCCCTACTGGCTGGTGCCCCAGTGGACTTGTCTAATTCCGTCTATGGATAATCCGGCCCTGAGTGTGACCCTGCCTGTGAAAACCAGTCTAAAGTCTCTTAAATAATGAATGTCAAAGTTTTATTTTCAACCATGTATTTCACTACGATTTCAATCTTTGACATGGCCTTGCTTTGGAGCATTTCTCAAGTCATTCTTAAAATTTGCAGTCAGTGAACATGTCTGTCCCATCAAAATGGCAAGTCCTTGTGTCAGTGTTCATGAATAAGGCAGTAAAAAGGTTTAGCCATGTTGTCAAAAAATAACAAGAGTAGAGTACACAATAATTGGTGCAATATAAATAATAGAAAGTTACTCATTCTGAAAAATGCTCCAAAGTGACCGAAAAAAAACTGTAAAGATTTCAAGGTTATATTTTCACAGAATGCTCTTTACGTTATGTAGGATGATTTTAGTAAAAAAAAATAAGTGAGGCAAGGTCACAAAAATGTAAATACAAAAAGGTGACATGGCAAATGAATCAGATAAGCCTGTTTAAATATATAAATATATAAGTTGCCCCCTCCAAAGCACCAGCACTTTTGAAATGTTTCCTTCTCATTCAGAGTGAGAAGAGGATTTTTTTGAACTGCGGAGTGCATTTGCATACTTCCCACATAGAAAGCATTTTTTTTTCAAAGAAAGTTCCCTGTCAAACCCTCCCCATGAACCGAAACCCCCTGTGACAATATTCTGCTGACAATGCCTGACTTAATTTTCACTTTCTGTCTCTCCCAGCCTCACAAAAACCCAATCCACAAAAGTCTCAGGTGCACATGTGCCTAAGCCTGAGAGAGCGTGCGTGTCTGTCTATGAGGCTCTAGACATTAAAGCGAATTTTTAACAAGGTATGACGACAGGCTTCTGGTAGTGGAGAAACATGCCAAGCCCAGACGCTGTCTCTCTGTGTGCGATCTCGCCCTGTATTCACAAGCTCTGGCCAATTAGCTGCTTGCTCTGTCTGCCGGGCTGCTTGACAGTCCCATATCTTCCACCACGAATCCTATATGAACATTAATAATCTAAAAAAATCAGGAATTCACGGCTGTCACAGAAAAACTGCTCACACAGTGTATGTGGCAAATTCAACTACATCAATCCCACAGGATCGAGCCGTGACACTGAGATGGTGCTTTGGAAAATGTTAAAGTAGGAGATGCAGGTACAAACCAAGAGTTTGACTTTTTAAATATTTGGCTAGTTTGCAAAAAATTTTCATCATTATATACTATAAAGTCAGTGTAGACCAGGGGTGTCAAATCAGGGCCAGATCAGAAAAAATGTCCCAGAAGGCCAAACTTTATGCTGACATTAACCATGCAAACTAAAATACTAGGCCACAAACTGCTCATAAGTAAAGAATTTAATTTACATAATTGAATAAGTCCTCTTAAACTGAACATGAACACAGTAATAAATGAAACTTTCCTTTGCAAATAAACATTTTGGGGGGAGACTCTTCATTAGTCTTTGGTAAAAATGTGACACATGTTTTTACACTACTAGATCGTTTTCATTTCCCATCATCTGGCATACTTATGTGTATCCTATTTATACCCATCATACAGTATGAGCGGAGCTGAGCGGTGAGAATATCGGCTCCCTGCTCACTTGAGTGTTCGCTAACCCCGCTCTACCGCTCCAAGTCGCACCAGACCGCTTCGCTCAATTCCGCTCCCCGCTCACCTACAATTGTATCCCGCTCCGGTGTATTCCTGCCATTTCAACCGAAGCCTTACGCCTGGGACACAGGCTGATTAATCCAGGTGTGCCTGACCTCAGTAGTCACAACAACAATAATCAGACACACCTGGATTAATCAGTTTGTCCAATAATGGCAGACAGGAAACAAGGAGCTGGCTGAAGTTCAGGAAGTAGTGCAGCTGGGCATAAAGCCTATTGCGCAGGCCAAATGCAAATGCACAGTGGGCCTGATTTGACACATGTGGTGTAGACAGTGAATGAGTCTTGTATGAGTGAATGATTGACAACACTATTCAGTATAATAAGTGGACATGAAATATTAATTTGAGTTTCAAGTCCCAACTCTGAAGTGGAAGACATCGACTTTACTTCCATGTTGTGAAAATTCATGAACTAAAACAATTCAAAGCTCTAGTTCGCACATTTTTTAATTATTCTATGCATGCCGTCATATTTGTGTATATAATTTACAGAAATATAGTGCTATTTTACTAAACTTGTCAGTCCCTATTTAAAAATTTGGTGAAGGCATACACACACGCACGCACACACACACAAAATTCATCCATGAGGTAAAACTCCGCTGAACAGTCCAGTGAATGGTGGTAATAAATGTGCAAAGGCGTTTGGCCAGTTGGATCATGAACTGGATTTGAGCTTATGAGATCATAAAGTCTGGGGTCATAGGTCATGCCATTGTTTATTTAGCACACATTGAGAATAATGGCAGTATGATGTGTTCCCTCAATAAAAGTGCTTATACATAAAGATTATAGGAGGCGTACATAAAGAGTATTGTCACCACGGTCTCCACAGCACATAACAAAGTTTGATTCAAGTATACATTCGGTAGGCAGTATGGTGAAAATCAGTTACATTGTCTTGACAGAGGTTGCAAGTAAAAAAAAACATATTATAGTTGGATGGAGGTGCACAGATGTGTCTTGAAATTTAGCTCAATAATCTTCAAACTCTCTTTATACACGGTAAATATATGGTTATTGTATTACTGCTCTGGGCTACAGTCTCATCATAGCCCAGCTTGGCAGGTTTTTATTCATTCTGAATGAAAGGCTTTACCTCAGTTCGTATATATTATATAATTCAAGTTATAGAATTGTAATGTCTTAAGTACATGAAAACGTAAAAGAAAAGGACTGTGCTAATAATATTTTCAGAAGTAAGTTGCTGTACTCTTGTTTGTAATGATTTTAGAAAGCATTGAGCGGTGAGGTGATATTATTACGGCTTTATTTGGGTATCTAGTCTTTGCTACGGCACCAAACTGAAAAAAATCTGAATAATGGGCCAAATTTTGTGTTGCTTTATATAAAATAATAGCTTGTTCTGTAATTTTTTGTCTGAGGTATGTGCCGTTTTTGCTCTCTCGGGACCTTAAATGAGTAAAACAGGTGCTTAATCTGTCCCAGGTCTCCTAAGATCATTATGTGCAATAACCTGGCTGGAGCCAAGCTGAGGAATTGAATTATTTCCCTACTGTTTTTCTTAGCACAACGAGTGAAAAATTTGCTCACAAATCATATCTCTCTCTCCTATTTCTCTCCATTTCCCTTTTTTCTCTCAGCGGCATCATATTCCCTGGTGAAATGCAGTGAGAGGACAAGACAGCAGCACAAATTCCCTGGGAAGGCCAGCCGAGGCGACATGAAAGGGTCTCAGATCTGGTAGCGAGGTTATTATGGGCTGTGAATCAGAATCAAAAGGCCATTTTGGAGCTGTCACATGACCCTTGGGGCTATGTCGCCGTATCACGTTGGAGACATTTCCTTCTAGTATCCTCCCCGGAGACAAGTTAAACAAGACCTCACCCAGGAACACTCAGACAAACTCGAACCCTCAGACATGGAGATACAGAAAGGCAGACAGGCAAGCAGATGTCAGCTTTACGGGTTTGCGGTCTGTGAAAGACTTTAAGTGAAAAAAACATAAATGACGACTTGTTTGATGTGTGGATTGTAAGTAATGGAACAGTGTTTAGATCTCATTGCACTGATGTTGTAATGGACTGATTTTTAAATAACTACATCAGGCAGCTCAAATTCCGAAATGGTCCATTTACATGTCAAGATTTACATATGCAAGTCAGGATTTGCATACGCACGATTGGATTTACATACATATGCGTGGATAAGTGGTAGAGGGTCACTTCTTCCACATCAGTTTCTGACAAGGTCCTTCAACTAGCGTGGCTGCTTTGAAAAAGATGCAGATTACCGTAGTCATGTTATCATAGACTAGCTTTTGCATTTATATACACAGTGAGATAATAGCACTTTTTAATAAACACTGAGCACATATTGTTTGTTTTGCTGTCAGCCACAGACTCTTAATTTCATGTGCATCTTGTATAAAGAGACCAAACAAAAACCTCAATAAAATTACGGTCGCATGTAACATAAAGGCAAATTGAGCCAGTTAACTACCTGTATCTGCTGCACCATGGCAAAGATACATAAAATCAGTTATGGACTTTGATATGCTGTAATCTACCTTTAGAGAGAGAGAGAGAGAGAGAGAGAGAGAGAAAGAGAGAGAATTGTGTGTGTGTGTGTGTGTGTGGTCTAGATGTCCCTTTATGTGGACTTCAGTTCTTTAGAATGTGCAAGTATTGCACCAGCGGTGTTGTTCACCCGTTTGTGATGAAATCAATATCAGCTAGGACTCAGGCTGAGGGCCATCCTCCCGGTCCACAAACACACGATAATCAATTGTCTGTTTATCCACAAGGGGGAGTATTCCACTCATGCTAGATCCACCATTTCTCTGACTTTATTCCATTATTTATTTGTTTACCTGAATATTTTTTACAGTAATCAGAAAATGTAATCAAACACGTGTGCACTTATTTCTAGCCTAAAGCTATTTCTGCTGTGATGCAAACAGCACCTCTGACACACTGCTGTTCAGAGCATTTGACAGAGAGAGAAAGACAGACAGACAGGGCAATGGATAGATTGGCAGACCAACAGACAGGCAGGCAGGAGTATAGACAGACAGACATACAGACAGACAGGGGTATAGATAGACAGACAGACAGACAGGCAGACAGACAGGGCTATGGAAAGACAGACAGGGGTATGGATAGACAGACAGACTGGGGTGTGAATAAATAAACAGACAGACAGACAGACAGACAGACAGACAGACAGAGGTATATATAGACAGACAGGCAGATAGGTGAATGGATAGACAGACAGACAGAGGTATAAATAGATGGACAGACAAACAGGGTTATGAATAGACAGACAGACAGGGGTATGTATAGACAGACAGACAGGGGTATGGATCGATAGACAGACAGGCAGGCAGGCAGACAGGGGTATAGACAGACAGACCGACAGGGGTATGAATAGACAGACAGACAAACAGACAGACAGGGGTATGGACAGACAGACAGCCCGACAAGGATATGGATAGACAGACACAAACAGGGATATGGATAGACAGACATACAGGGGTATGGACAGGCAGACAGACAGGGGAATGAATAGGCAGACAGAGAAGGGTATGGGCAGACAGATGGACAGACTGACAGGGCTATGTATAGAAAGACAGACATGGGTATGGACAGACAGGGGTATGGACAGGCAGACAGACAGACAGACAGGGGTATGTATAGACAGACAGGGGTATGGACAGGCAGAAAGACAGGGGTATTAATAGGCAGACAGACAAGGGAATGGGCAGACAGATGAACAGACTGACAGGGCTATGTATAGAAAGACAGACAGACAGACAGACAGACATGGGTATAGACAGACAGACCGACCGACAGAAAGGGGTATGGACAGACAGACAGACAGAGAGACAGACAGACAGACAGAACGTGGTATGGATAGACAGACAGACAGACAGACAGACAAAAAAGTGGTATGGATAGACAGACAGACATACAAACAAACAAACAAACAAACAGACAGACAGACAGACAAACAGACAAGGGTATAGAAAGACAGACAGACAGACGGACAGAAAGACTAAAGACAGGGGTATGGATAAATAGAAAGACAGACAGACAGAAAGACAGACAGATAGACAGACAGGGGTATGGATAGATAGAAAGACAGACAGACAGATAGACAGACAGGGGTATGGATAGATAGAAAGACAGACAGACAGATAGACAGACAGGGGTATGGATAGATAGAAAGACAGACAGAAAGACAGACAGGGTTATGGTAGACAGAAAGACTGACAGACAGAAAGACAGACATGGGTATGGATAGATAGAAAGACAGACAGACAGACAGACAGAAAGACAGACAGGGTTATGGTAGATAGAAAGACAGACAGACAGACAGAAAGACAGACATGGGTATGGATAGATAGAAAGACAGACAGACAGGGGTATGGATAGAAAGACAGACAGACTTGCATAAATGGGTATGGACAGAAAGACCAACAGACAGACAGAAAGTGGTATGGATAGATACACATTCAGACAGGGGTATGGGTAGATAGACAGACAGACAGACTGACAATAATATGGATGAATGGATGAATAGATGAATAGATATCCTTATGAGGGTAAACAATCTGATTTTGTGGCCCATTGCTGCATTAGTTCGAGCACATGTGTGAATTAAAGGTGGATACAGGTGATTTTTTGGGGATGTGATCAGAAAACCTGTTTCAAACCGTCATTATTTTTGCATTGTTTTTTTGTGCCACCAATAATACAAGGTAATGTAAAATGAATTCCAATGTGACCTTTGAATTTGTCACATTATTCAATGCATGTTAAGCCTCTAGACCAGATGGCAGTTTGAATAATATGCTCTGATAACTCTTGACGTTAAGGAGATGACAGGAGTTTATATTGTTTATATGTGGAGGCGCGTATGGATTTTGTAATCACTGTTTTCTCTCAGTCACAGTCTGCTAGAGATACTCAGTGTGTTTGTGGGTGTAAATGCAACGCATAACAGATTTATAGGTAGATAAAAGGCAGACAGAGAGAGAGAGAGAGAGAGAGAGAGAGAGAGAGAGGGAGGGGTGGAAAGATTAAGCAGAATTTTATGTGGCTTTGAACCAGCCTTGTGAGATAATTGATTCAAATCACCAGTCACTCAATGCTGCATTTTTATAGTATTATAAATGCCTGTCTGCTGCGGTCATCATCTTTTGTAACACTTATGGCACATAACACAATTAATCAAAAGATTTTTTTAAAGAAATAGGTGTTTTTCTGCACTTTACTTTATACTCATCAAAACCTAAATAAGTAGAGCGGGGCACAACCAAACGCTTTTTCGTTTTGGCTCAATCATTTAAAAAATATTTGAGTTTGATTAATTATATTTTTACACAAGCAACACACACATCTCTGCTACAAATGAACATTTTGAAGTTTGTTTCTAGTGCTTACCATTCTTGGACAATTACACCAAACGTGACAGAAGTGCAAATGTTACAACTTACCCCATAAGTGGGGGTAATTGTAACAGGCCGGGGGTTAGTTGTAACACTTGCTAAAAATTAAGTTTGCAGGTAAATATTTCAATACTATTTTGTCTATATACTTGAAGTGGATATTGTTTATATATCTGTATATAATAGACAGGTATCCACACTGTATTCATTCATCCAGCCCTTTTGTAATAATAGTTCAATTAAAATGATATAAAGGTCTAAATATGTGAGAAAAAAAGAAGCACAATTATGACAATTTTTTTATATGTGACTAAGTCTGTAATAACCATACGTCAGTTTCAAAATCACATTCTGAGATAATGAGCATCAAAGTCTGATTTTAGCCATTCATTTCATTATGATTTTAATCTTTGACGTGACCTTATTCAATCAATATTAAAGATATGAACAAAAAAAATACATTTACCACATGATTTTTGATAAGACAGGCACATTTATTTTGTTGGCAGCCATCAATCATTACGCTAATGTTAGCTGTTTTCATATCGTAAGTGCTGAGGGGTTAGTTGTAACACAGCGTTACAATTAACCCCACTGGGGCAAAAATATTTTCAAGCCCACCAAAAAAGTTGCTAAGAGCTGCAGACATATTTCAAAACGATGCGATGTTTTAGTCAACAAGACACTGATTAATATGACATAGCAATGGATTTGGTATCTTACACAACCAACTTAGAAAAAAAAAACATATGATGAAAAAATGTACTTGCATGCCACCAAAACACTCGTTCACCAATAACTCTCTGGAAAAAAATTATACATTTCAAATAATTTGCAGGAGATCGTCTTTTGGCAGGGTAAAAAAAACAAATTCTGAAATAAACAAAACGCTCAACCTTGTGCAACAATGTAAACTATCCGTGTTAACCCCGCATTAGTTTTTGCCTCACTCACCCCTAATGTAATCCTGTTTCAGTGGTATAGATGTATAAATCTATTTAAATTTTTTTTTTTTTTGCATCTTTAAAAGTTTTGCAAACATGGACATTGTCAAAACAATCCCAGTTTACACGTTTCCATAAAAATTCTATGTTGTGCAAGCAAGTCCAGTAGTTGGGGATTTCACACAATATCTGAAAAATACTCATGCTCAAGAAGTCATATTTTTCGCAATATCATATTTTTGATCGTTACACGGGGACAAAATCATTATTCAAACATTTTAAATAAGCACATTTAAAGAAGCCCCCGGCTTTATCTTAAACTTTTTTGGAGGAACCCACCAGTTTTCGCTGTGTTTGTATTTACATACTTTCAAATTTATTCATGCCACGTTGCACTTACTGATTGTAGGTAATAATACCTAAAGTCAATAGTTTCACCGAACTCCATGCCCAACATAGTCTGTGCAATTGTGCCTTTGAAAAGTGTTTGCGTGAGTAATCTGGACGTGTTTGTCAGGTTTCTTGTCCGGGCGAGGGGTTTGCAGTAAAATAGACAGGATGTGAATGATCAGGGCGTATTGATTGATTTAGACTGAGCTCATGGCACCTCCCACTCACCGTACTTCAGTCACAAACACAAGCTTTGTGAGTCACAAATCTAATGCTTTTCAGAAGAGACAGCATTGCTTGATCTTCATTGAGTCTTTGCAAAGGCAAAGCTGTAAGCAAAATTTTATAGTCGATTTTAAATTAAAGAGCAAAAATTGCTGTTTCTATAGGAAAATTGAATGTATCTCGCTTATTTTGTTTTGCGCATCATTTTCGAGGCGTAGTGTGCAATATTGGTGCCACTTTACTTAACATACAATTTCTATTACCTAATGCAATTGCAAATATACTGTAATAAGTAATAAGTGTAAATGTTTTCATGTTTTGAATAGCACTAGGGAGTCAAAGTGTTTACATAGTGTTTACCCTATCACCCTATAAGTTAAAGTTGTATATTAAGCTGAGATAAGAGCGTTTAACTTAAAATACATACAGCATCGATTCATTTTCCTTTAGCTTACTTTACTGCTGTAAACATGAAAATGTTTCTCTAGTCAGATGTGTTCACATGGAGGAGGAGAGCTTGGTGAGTTGAGACTCAGGCAACATGTTCTTGTAAACAGGACATGAATGTTTTACTCTGATGAGAGCTGTGTTATTGCTGTGACTCCTGGGTCTTCCTGCTTTGCATGCTAGGTAAATGGATTGAGTATATGAGCAGACTCATAAATTTTATGTTCATTAGAGAGGAAAAATGTAGAGATAAAGTGAAAGTGTTGCATGAAAATATAGAAGAAATAAAGTAGATCAGCACATAAAATCAATTAGATAAAGTCAGTTTCATTAAACAGTTACATGTTTTTTGGAATGCAATGTTAGTCCTGTCATTATTATTATTATTTTTATTTAAACAGCTTAACGCAACTAAAATAGTTCATTTTACGGCATTTTGTGGTTGCCAGGCAGAATTCTTGTGTCGATGCAAATTTTACATTAATTCTAAACGTGAAACTTAATTTAAAACAGTGCAAACGATTAAATTCTTGTGTCGAGTCAAACGGTCAATCTTCTTTCATTTCACAAATCTTTACAAATCCAAAGGTTATCGTTTTTCACAAACTCAGGTACACGGTGAAAGACGAGGATCTCTCCAGATGCCTGCACCCGCTGTCCAGCATTAGCGTGCATATAAATGGAAATAAAATGAGCTCAAGGTGTACATTGAGCACACCTGTAAAAGCAGCATGTAATGGGACACCTGATGCTGATCCAGCAAATTCATTTGCAGTCCTTCCTTGAGCACGCACCACTTTTTTCTTCTAGGAACCAGTATGTTTACACAACAATGATGTTGCACTAAAAATGGAAACGGTATCCTTTCATGTATTTTCATGTAGTAAAGGTCAAGTATTTTCCATACTCGAAATGTGACCATTCATGCCAGGTCAAAAGCATGCACATCACATATTTGCTTTTTTAGCTTATAAAGAGATAATAATAGTATTGTTTTCTGGTTCGGTGTTGTGTAAAAGGCCCCTAAATAACTCATCTTGTTTATCTTTGATGCTTACATTTATACAAACACAACCAATACAATGAGATCACAATATTGTAGCTCATAGTGTGTATCGTAATGGATTTCCTAAAATAGTTTCATTTCTGTGTTCAAAATTCTTAGAAAACCCTTTATAAACCCTTGTTCTTTAATTGGGTACATGAAACCTTAGCAGCTTCTAGTGTATCTAGGGCTGTTTTTGGTTGCTTTCTTAAAAAAAGAAAAAAGAAAGAAAGGAAAAACCTTAGGGCTTCTCAGACAATGCTTCACATTTTTTATAGAGCTCTGAGTAGACATGCATTAGTATTGAGTCATCAGGCGAAGTGGAGCTGTGACACGGATGAGATGAGCAATGCATTGCAGAAAAATGTTTTTAAAAGCCATCAGGCAGAAGTCTGAAGAAGTCTGCATTTTATTTAAGCTCACCACTTTTAGAAAAATATGCAAAGCAGTTGTATGTTGTTATGAGGACTGGATGATTTTCAGCACATACAAATGATATGGCTGGCTAACATGCAACTAATATTAAAGATAGTTATGATAGTAAACATAAAAAACACAGTAAACTCAAAGATGCATGGTATTTTTAAACTAATTTCTCTTAGCGTAGTAGAGACTGAGCCTTTCCAGTAACAACATATTTTTTAATAAGTTCTGGTGTGGGATGGTTATTTTTTTTTTTTTTTGTCAAATTATATGCCAATACTCAAACATGGTCTACTTAAATTGTTCATGGGACATTCACAACAACATCTATCACCCCTTAGCCTCTAAAATTGCATTATTTTTCTTTTTCTACCCCTGCCTTTCATGAAGCTTGTCCGCACACAAGAGGGGTTTAATGGACATGTTAGACTGATGTTAGATGCTCCCTTCTTGCTCTAGGATTGAAGCTGTGTTTTAGTGAGGGCAGAGAGGCAGCAAAAATGGTTTGATTAACTGTTTTAATGCATTTAAATTACAACACTAATGGTCTTATTAAAACGACAGTTTAAATTCCTGGAAACATTTTATGTTCGCAGTGTGCGTACTGTAAATCTGAATCCTTTTTAAATGTACAGAGGTTTAATTTCTGTTTATCCAATTAGAAAATCGCCTGACTAAATTGCTTGTTATCAAATGCTATTTATATTTCTCATATTATTATTGCTTTGGATGACTCAGTGTAAACATGATGCTCAACATAAGTCCTATCAGTTTGGTAATGGTGGGCGGTTTGAGTGATAGCCCTGTGTTAATTGGACCGGTGTTGTGCTGTGGTGGGTTGGTGTTTGCTATGGTACAAGTTATGGTAGCTGTGGTTTAGCAGATGGCGGGTTTGTGCCCAATTAATGGGAAGCCATTGGAACATGTTGGGTTATCTTGTCTGATGGTGGGGCAGAATTGAGGGGATGCAGAATGGCAATGCACTGATGATGATGATGAAATTCAATATGGTACGAGTTTCACATGCTTATTGTCTTGCTTACTACACTCTAAAAATGGCTGGGTTATTTTTGACGCATGCTGGGTAAATATTGGACAGAACACAACGTTGCATTAAAATTGACCCAATGTTGGGTTGTTTTAACCCAACTGCTGGGTTATTATAACCCATGGTTGCATAACAACAACCGGGTCATTTAACACAGCACTGAGAAATTTTTATTCCAGCAGTGTGTTCTGTTCAACCCATACAGAGATAAAAAAGTACTTAAAACAACTACATTTTCTGAAATATATTTTGAAATATGTTAACGAAATGTACTTTTTACCAATATGCAGTACTGTGCAAAAGTCTTAGGCCACCATCACCAGCTTTGTTGTCTTAGCAAAGTTTTAATGTCCATCCATATTTATTTTTCACTCTTTTTAAGATACAAACAGAAAATACAGGAAATATATACACAAAATTAAAAACAGAACAATTTTCAGGACTAAATGTCTTCTTCAGGCATCAGTCAGTATTTAGTGTGACCTCTCTTGGCACGAAACACATCTTGAGCTTTCTTGAGGAGATTGAAGTCCTGAAGTCATTCGATAGGAACGAGAAATTAGGATTTAATTTCATTTAGGTTTAAGAGATCCTGCAGCTGCCTGCTATTGCTCAAGTGAAAGGAGAGTTTACCCTAAATACACTTCAGCTTATACCTTTATACAGTTTTTAATACTACATACACATTTTCTGTATTTCCTGGTTGTATTCTAATAAAGAGACAGGGAAATAGGTTACACTTTATTTTGATAGTCCACATTAGACATTCAACTAACTACAAATAACTTAGCAACTACATGTCAACTAACTTTCAATAATTTGCAACTAAACGTCAACTAACTGTCATTAGAGTATTAGTAGACTGTAAGGGTTGGGTAGGGAAGAGGTTTGGGTTGGTGGAATAAGTTGACATGCACCTGCAGAGATTCTTATAGACAGTTGAATGTCTGTTGAGATATCATCACAATAAAGTGTTAGTAGATATTAAGCAGACAGTCTACTAATTCTCTAAAGATTGGTAGTTAATAAGTAGTTGCAAAGTAACTTATTATTAGTAAAATGTCTAAAGTGGACTATCGAAATAAAGTGTTACCGAGAAATAATTATATACTACACAATAGCAAAAACAACAAATCTAATGGTAGCATGGTGGCCTAAGACTTTTGCACAGTAATGTTTCTTTTTTGTATTTTAAACATTTATATTCAAGTTGCAAACTATAACTTTAACTGTTAAAATAAACTTTTATAATTTGGCCAGAAATAGATTTTTCCATATGGTTGTAAAACTAAAAATATATGTTGATATATGACGGTTAAAACTTTTTCTTATGCAAAAATAGATTTCATTAATCTTCACTTTCTATGTATTTAGCATATATTTAAAACATATTTTTGGCTAGAAAAATAATTTTTTTGCCATATGGGGATATTTACCCAGCATGGATTAAAAACAACCCATCCATTTTTAAAGTGTAACTCACTCGCTCTACCGAATGCCATATGCACCAGCATTCGCCGAGTGACATACTGATATTGAATGATAGTCGTACTAACGTGAACATGAAGCATCATTACACAAAATCATGTTAATTACTGATCTGGAAGTCACACCAACCATGCATACTAATACGAACACATACCGACTTTATGAGAAAAACAGGTGCACAGCAGGAAGAATGACTATATTTGATGTCATTAGTCAAACAAAGTCTCATAACAAAAATAATTACTAAGAAACTGCACAGATTAAACAGATGGTATTCGGAGAAAAAGTGCGAGAATGAAAGATGGAAAATAATAAATATTAGAAAAATTATTCACAGACCGTCTGCAATAACTGTTAATTTTCGGTAGCGATAACTCCCCGTCTGACAGTTTGGCTGTAAAATATTTGGCGAGAAAAACTGCACTTTAAGAATGTTTGAGCTCAGGGCCTTCATTGCTTATATCTGTGCAGTCTTGAATACCCTGATGCATGGAAGTCTGGCACTGTTTGGTAGCACTTATCTGTTGGTAAACAAAAAATCAGGCTTTAATGATGATGGTCGTGGTGGGGGTGGCAATTTCTTGCAAATGAGATTGTAAACGGATACTTAAAATACACATTTTTACCATTCATGTAGAGAGTTAATAAAATGCATGACTCGGGAACTAACCACATTGTAGGGAACTGATTATTATAAGTAGTTACAAGTAAAACATTGATTTTTTTTCATAAAATTATATTGTACAGTGACTTATACACAATACAGGTATGTCAATATTACACTTTTAAAAAGGGATGAGCCCAGCAGCCAGGTTGAAATTAACCCTAGAAAATGTTCATATTTGGGTTAAATTTTACCAATGTTGAAAATAATGACAGATATTTTATCAATGATCAAGAAGGAAGTTTTCAGTGAAATTTACTACTACAAATACAGAAATTTGGATGTGTCCATTTTAAAAGTGTTTCGTTCTCATTTATAACAATAGATTCTCCATCAAGAGCCCTACAGACAAAATCTGTGTAGGCATTAATGACTCATTCTCTCTCAAGTGTGTATTCTCACTTAATTTATACAAAATAACTCCTATTCGTTTTAAATGAGGTGTTGGAGTGCCCTTTAGCCTACAAATAATTAGCCTGCCACCTATTTACTTTGAAAAGAAATCATTGAGACTCAAGGAAGTGAGGGCGTGCTTGGCAGAAGCACTGTAGATCCGGTGGAAAATCTTCAAGAAAGGCAATTACGAGTCTTTTATACCCTTCAGATTCCACAGCTGAGCTATGAAGCATGCTGACCTTTAACAATGCATATAATGTGTAAATTGCATGACATGGTTTTAACTTTATTTTTAAACATCGTATGGTTCTGCTTTGAAGATAAATTTGAAAATAGTTTGATTTGGTGCTTGCATTTCACAGATGAGCAAAATTCTTAGAAGAGTATTAGGTGACCCCAGTTCCTCCTTTGGATTTGCAGGCACACAAATGACAGATGAATGAATGTTTTTTTCTCTCTTGTTTCTCAGGAGGGGATCTGCAGATTATCTTATTTTCATGTGTATCTTGCTTAATGAACTCACTGGATGAATCCTACCACCAGAATACTTCATGTTGAACTCTATTTTCAGCTTATATTTCACATGTTGTCCTTGTTTGTTATTTAGTTTTTATACCACAGGGCTGTTGAACGCTTTATTCTGATTGGTTGAGAAAAGTTCCTCGGGTATGCATAATTTTTTTGATAAATGCCCACCTGACCTAGCCTGGCTGCACCCTCATACGCACTTCCGCTCAATATCATTTTACGTCAGTACTACGTCTGGGATTTCGGTCTATTCTAGCGTTTCGAGAAATCACATTTTTGTAGGACCAATCAGCGAACAGAGGTAGTGGCTGAGAACGATGACGTTGATGTTGTGTGTCGTTGTGCGTCAACGACCGGAGCAGTGTTTTGTTAATGATTAGACCAAGCTTCGACAGTTGACTGAATACATCATTGTTCTTAGCGTCAAATATCCCTTAGAATTTACAATTGTTCCTTGAACTCTCAAATTCGATGAACAAAACCTGAATATCTCATTGACAGACATCTTTTTCTAAACAATCCTCTGATCTGACTTGTTGTTTCCATATTCGGACTTGTCACTCACATCCTGAGTGACTCTGGGAAGATCCAATAGTGTTAAATTTTAACAGAGAACCCGTCTACAAGGAAGTAAACGTTTCTCAATGCATAGAGGCCAGACTCTCTGTACACATGAAAAGTACGAAGAACCAGGCTACACCTGACCTGTCAAATGTCTTAAAATAACTACCAGAGCAATGTCTGTGGTAACCGTGGTATAATCAAAATAATTGACTTAGGTCAGGACGCTTCGTTTCATTCCGCATTACCACTTTGGGTGTGCATTATTTTCGAAAAATTCAATGGCCTGTCGTCAATTATTCCTATACATACAATTTTGGTTAATCATGTTATCAAATCCTGGTTTAAGTGTTTTGATATTTTATCTGTATAAATCAAACTTTCCCTGATCCACCAAAATATAGGATGAACAATGAAAACTATTGTTAAAAGTAACTTTTAAAAAAAGTGTGTTACTTAATGCTGAAAGTGCTACAGAAGTAGTGTTCATTAAAAGTTACCCTGCACCCCCCCCCCCAAAAAAAAAGAAATGGATAAACCAAAACCAATGGTTGTAATTTAACTCAGTGGTTCTCACACTGGGGGGCCCTGCGATGGTGCCAGGGGGGGCCCGGGTTTACTGACATTTTATAAAATAAATACATTTATTATAAATTCTGTGTAGTTAAATCTTAGACAGCACTACATTAAATAATTTAATATGTTTTGTTTTATTCACATTTTAAGTTTTGAAATGTTTTATGTCATACATTTTCTTTGGGGGGGGGCACAAAGTCATGCACCGTATACAAGGGGGACCGCACGCTGAAAAAGTTTGAGAACCATTGATTTAACCTATGTTGGTTCAATTCATTTTAAAGATATAAAAAAACTCTGTAGGGTCATTGTAGACCTAAGTTGTGCATCAAAGGCTTAACCAAAAATGCTGAGTTGTTTCAACCCATTGTTCAGTGCCGTGCAGAGACCTTTAAATTGGCAGGCACTCAAGATTTACTAGTTTACTGAAGATTTACGCCATTTATAATCGCATTTCACCCTTTTGTGATTTGTGTACTCTCATGGGCACCTTGGTGGGTTACCCTTCATCCGTTTGCAAAAAGGGAACTTTATGTGGATCAAAAAAGGGCACACTGGGCAAAGGGACATGGGCTTAGGCACCCTTCGCTCAAACTCAAAATGGAAGAACCCAGTCATTGGGTAAAATTAACCCAGAATGTTTATATCTGACCCAACAAATATAAGGGTTCATCCCTTTTTGACCCAACGCTATCACTCTAAAAATAATTGTTGCTAAACAGCACTAAAAGCTCGTATCCATAGGGAACCTATGAAGAACCATCTGGGGGTGATATAGCACCACTATAGCACCAGATATAGCACTATATGGTTCTACACAGGTACTACATAGGTGCTATATGGCACTTAAAGGGTTCCCCTATGATTACGAGACAGTTTTAGTGCTATTTAGCACCGTTTGTTTAAGAGTGTAGGTTGAAAATAACCCACAGTGTTCATGTTAGTTAACACATCAAGTACAACCTTATTGTAAAGTGCTCCCATTATAATTTCATTTTAGGTCGCAATCTATTGATTTTAGTATGCAATATGTCCGTTTATCAAAATGCTCTTTTGACTTTTGATTGATCTTGACAGAGTGCAGTTATCTAATTCCTTGATTTTTCAAAGCGAGTATCATTCTTATCAGACATCAGACTTTACCGCTTCACAGACAGGCCGAGCAGCCAGACAGGAGTCTAAGTCCTCTTGTTCAGTGCAGAGATGGTCGTAAAGGTACTTTAAGCCTGACAGGGAGAGATTCTTCTCCAGGCGCTTAGATCTTTCAGGTGAGAGACAGAGCCAATGCTCCCATTCAAAGATTCCAAAGATCATCTTAAATATTTATTAACCCCTTTTGGCTCTCTGACATTTATACGAACATCAAAGAAGTCAGTCTCCAAGCACAAACAGTGAAATAGGGTCACTGCTGATCTGGCAGTGGATTTCTTTAAGGGCAGCCTTGACCAAAATCAATGATTGATAAAAACAAATTTGTCCCTCTATGAAGGGTCCGTGCGGCATGTGTTCGCTACATTGGATGCGATTCTTCGTTTCTGATCCGCAAGTCTCTTGGAGCAGACATTCTGGTCAGTTGAATGACGAAAATAGTTCAGAAATACAAAGATCTCTCACTTGTGTACAGCTCTGAACTTCGAAGTTTCTTTATGACAAGCTGTAATCAATTTTGCCAGAACAGCAGTTTGCAGGCGGTACTTTTGTGAAGTTCACTGGGGACAGAGTCAAACAATATCTTTTTCTCCATGGCACCAGCGCTGCAAAAATAGATGAAAAGGTTTCAGAGACTTTCATCGAGTGTATAACCTCAAACTCATTGCCGAAACCTTGAGAAACTTTCGAAAGGCTTTTAAATGCAATAGGAGGGCACAGTTACAACTACTTCAAAAATCTCAGTCTCAAACAGACGAAGAACCAGATGAGAAATTTTCATTAGATGACTGGAGCTGTGTTGATTTTTTTCCCTGTTGTTTGTTCAAGAAGAGTTTCTACTACAGACAAGCAGTCATGCTGTGATATCTATAGCTTCAGATTCACACGCCCTTTGTTTGCTTTGTCATGCTTTGTTTATCCAGTTTCTATCATATTCCCAACTAATATGAATTTTGAAAACTGTTCTCCTTCACAGCGCCCACTTTAGTCTTGCTCCAATAGTGCGAGTGCATTTAAGGCAATTGTTTAACTCATAAAAAAAAAAGGTGCTGTTTTACAGACATGATGGGGTGGTTCCCGGACAGAGATTCGCTTAAACCAGGACTAGGGGGGTTAGGATTTATTGTCCAAAATAATTCAGAATATAGACAATGAGTTAAAAAGCCCTATATTTTGAAAGATAACCAGCAGATGAGGGGAACACTACTTAAGTATTTTTACTTTCTACATAAAAGTAAATTTTTAAGCATTTGTCTTTAATCTGTGTTTTTCTTTGGAAAACATACATTCCAAAGCATATTATTATAATTTTTACTCCACTACATTTCATAATTTCAAGTTTTTGGTTTATATTTAAGTACATTAAACATCTAGTATTTTTTACTTTCACTTAAGTAAAAAGTACTTTTGCACTTTTACTCAAGAAAGTAAAAGTACACAATTTGCATGTAATTAGGTATTCAATCAATTTTAATATGCAATATAAAATGAATGCACAGTATGAGTCTATGCTTTAGAATTTAGTGAACATTTTTTAGTAAAGTAAAGTAATTTTCCCCCAAGACCAGGGCCGCATTAACACTGTAAGGGGCCCCTGGGCTTTACCCTTTTGTGGGGCCCTTCATCCACCAGAATTACAGCCTACATTCACACAATCTTTATAATAACCCTGCTGAAAAAAACAGCATCAAACCAGCATGGGAATTATGCTGGTCTATGCTGGTTTGGCTGGTGGTCACCAGCATACCAGCACCAAAACACAACATATGCCGGTCTTGCTGGTATGACCAGCATGCTGGTGCTAATGCTGGTTTGGTGCTGGTATAGCTGGTGCTAATGCTGGTTTGGTCCTTGTTTAGCTGGTGCTAATGCTGGTGCTGATGCTGGTTTAGCTGGTGTTCACTAGCAAACCAGCACCAAAACACAAAATATGCTGGTCTTGTTGGTATGCTGTTTTTTTAGCAGGGCATAAAGTGCAAGTTGTCAGGCTTTTATTTTGCTGGAATAAATGCAATAACAAAATATTAAAACCATATCAGAATGCCCACAATATACACAAATATCACTGCATAACACATGCACATAGTCCTAGCTAGGGGTGACCTGAATAGTCTAAGATTCGATGTTTTGCAGGAGAAGCCTGATTCGACTACTGCACAGTCGAATCGTCGCAGATGTGTTATAAAATGAGGATCATTTAATTTTGGCTGTATAAGAGTGCACATTATCTGATTTCACATATAACAGCTTTCTCCCAATATAAAAAATATACAGCCAATTATGATAATACTAAGTAAATAACATGTGAAAAAGTAGCTTTCAATAAATATTTTTAAAGTCTGTTAAAAGCCTAAATCCTGTGACAGGGCTACACGTCCATATCCAGAAACCATTGCAAAGTCTCTTTGTTTCTGCAATTTAAAAAAGACAAAACAGGCAATTCTATACTTTCGTTATTTTAAAATTTATTTTAATATTTCTTTGTTTTTATTTAATTTATAGATTATTTAGTGTTATCTGATTAAACTATTTGTGGCTTGTGTTTTATTCCCCTGCGCATTTAGGCATTTTGCACCCATGTTCTGCACCTTATTGATTCTGACTTCATTTTGTTTTTATTTTTTATTAATTATAAAGGTAAATTCTGATCTAATTTAAGTTCTGTAAGTTTTGGATTGCTTTCCGTTGTGTCGATGTTACGCTGTTGCATGCTGTCACATTCAATTTAGCCGAACGCGCTAGGTGTTCTGCGTGATCATATTTAGGCGTTCATCAAACGAAACATCAAAAAACAGATTTTTCAACAAGTAAGTTTTAAAATGTATTTAAAAAGGTTGCTTAACTTGTCAAAAGTTGAGCTACAAAACAGGGAAGCCGTTTTTTTTTTCGGTGATGATACCGAATATAAATATCTCTACCGAATCGGACAAAATTGTCTCTCTTGTGATTTAATAATATGGTCGGTGTTAACTTTCAAATGATAGAAAAGAGATTCCTGAAACAAATGTTATAAGAAACATCAGATGTTTCAAGTGAATACAGAGATGATCAAAGTGAAAGTAAGCAATCAGATATTTCTGTACAAAAAAATAAAGCATATATAGTGTCTATGAAATGATTAATTTCAGTGTTTTCTTGTCATAAATGAACCGTTTAAGGAATTGTATATAAAGCTTGTTTTTTTTAATAATTTACAGTAACAAATTATATGTAATTTCTCGTTCTTTTATTTCCTTGCCACGCTAAATCTCAAAATGAAATAAGATCGCTGAACTGGCTTCCGAGGCAGAATCTAATTTGTTATTTATTAGATTTAGTTATCAAAAATGTTTTGTGTAATATCTTTGTGTGCTGTTCTGTACATCTTGGCTTTAAAATGTTACTAGGAATCATTTAATGAATGTTTACACGTTGTCTTACATAAAGATAAAAACGCGTCCTCAGTTTCGTCTTTGTTCATCAGAAATGCAATAATGGATATTTCAGACAGAAATTTTTAAAAGCTCACTAATGATTGCAGGGTAGCCTACAGTAAGTGAGAGATTTTCTTGCGCAGGAACTGCATTCACGCACGGACATTCAAAGCAAAGCGATTAAGCATAATTTTAAAGGGAGTATTAACTTTTTATAAAATGCGGTTGTTATTTTTTTCCGGCATCTCGGGGCCCTTTCCAGCCCGAGGCCCTGGGCTTAAGCCCAGGTAAGCCCATGCATTAATGCGGCCCTGCCCAAGACAAACACTCTGATAAAGCACAGATGCTTGGAAAATGTACTTAAAATACTCAAGTAGTGTCCGCCTCTTGTTATAAAAAAGAGAAATAAGTAAAACATTTTGTGGAATACACTGTGACTGTAAAAAATAATTCGTTAAATTTACCCAATTTTTTAAGGTGTGTGGTTGCAATCAATTTATTTATGCTACATTTAAAAAAATAGAAAAAAACCTTTTGTTTAAATGTAGCTTAAATAAATTCATTGCAACCACTTACCTTAAAAAATTATGAATAAATATAAATGAATGAATGAATGAATGAATATTTTTTTCAGTGTAGAATTACTAAGCCATAAAAACTGGTCAAAAATCACTGAATTTTTTACAAATAATCCTTTTTAAAGAGTGCAAGCAAGTACCTCAGGGGTATATATTGGTATCAAATGTATGTATCTGTACCATTAGGACCTTTTAAAGTTGTACTACTCCGGTGACAGCTATGAACCAATTTTTACAATTTCTTCCTACAGTGTATTGTTAAATGTAATTCAAAATTAAACCTTCAGTCATTTAGCTTGATAATTGGTTGTTGAGATTAATTAAATTAATCAGTTCACACACAAATGAGTCACAAAAACCCACCTGCCTTATAAAAGCTACAGAATTCAATTTCATTTCAGTCTCCGGTTTGCTTTCGGAAAGAATAATAAGACTGTATAGCAAATCTAATTAGATTTCATCATGGATTCGTGCACCGAAAGTTCAAATTCACTAAGGCTCGGGAGTTACCGAGCTCAAATTTTGATAAATATCTTATTCGTTCCAAAGTTAAACTTGTTGAACTTTTTATTTCTCCAGAACGTCCTTCTTCTCCGCAGGAGGTGGCTGTAATGTCTGCTAACCACGGAGGGCTGCTAAGAGGGCCGTTCTGCCCAAAGCGTTTCAGATTCATAGGTCAAAGGTTGCCATCATTAAAAGTGCCAACACAGAGTTTTGATCTCCTTCGGTCCCCTTTTGCCTGGGCTCCTTAATTGAGATTTTTGTCCTCATTATCTAGTCAAGCTGAGGCCTAATGTCTATACATAAACCTCTCTCTCAGAGCAGAAAACTCGTAATGAATGCATACTGCGAAAAATATAATTTCGCTCGAATTCGGTGGTTGCTGTCTTTTGATATCCTGACGGCTTTGGATTCAAAGTTTGTATGAAGAAAGTTTGCAAGTTTGATCTATAGATTGCCTACAGTAGCATACATATTTGGCCACATGACACCAAAATGACCTTAATCTTAAAGTAATGCATAATCTAAACCAGTGGTCTCCAACATAGAGGTTGCCCGCACAAAGTCTGTGAGTTGCCCGCCTAAGCACATTTTTATTAAAGGTGCAGTGTGTAATTTTTAGAAGGATCATTTAACAGCAGTGCAATATAATATACATAACTACATTATCAGTGGTGTATAAAGACCTTACAAAATGAACTGTATTGTTTTTATTACCTTAGAATGAGTCTTTTTTATCTACATACACTTTGGGTCCCGTACATGGAAGTCGCCATTTTAAGCCATCATATTTCTACAGTAGCCCTGAATGGACAAACTGCTCTACAGAGCGTGTTTGTCACTACGTTGCCTTATAAGATGACATGTTTGTCCTGTGACGGCTACCATAGTTTCTCAATGTGCTTCGAAAGAGAGGGTGCAATTCATAACCTCAACACTAGATGCACAAAAAAATTTACACACTGCACCTTTAATATTTATTTATTACATATTTTTTTATATTAGCTTGTCTTCTTTTTTGCATGTTAACATTTTAAACAATGATAAAACATATCAACAAGTAAAACAAAATAAAATCAGTAAAATATTTTTTATATCAAAAAAGTAGCCCTCCAGATTGTTTTAATCATTGTGGTAGCCCTTGCTCACAAAAAGGTTGTAGTCCCCTGATCCAAACGTTTATAATATCATTATACCTCATTATTAGGTTTAGGGGAATGTAGGTCACGGGTGTAATTGTAGAGGACTAAAATTTTCATTGTGCACACTTGTTAAAATTACCTCATTCTCGCTTAAGCTCAAATGGCGCTATAATGCATCATAATGCCTATGTGTATAGTTATTCCAATTGCAATTGCAGATTAGAATTTATGCCGGAGAACATCAATTATGAAGAACTGAAAAGAAAGGGCATTGATGGACTCCATTCATTCGCTGTAATGTGGCTATTTAGGTAAAATAATGGATGTAATTATCCTAAAGCAATTGGAAATGATTTTTTTATCTTGAATTTATGTAAATGATTCATTATGATTTACTACTGCCAGTTGTTTGCTTTTTCAAATAGCTTTTGCATGTTCAGTTTGTATATTTGTATTACTGTACACTGGCAAAACTCTTATCATCTTTTTATGGGCCTTTAAAAAAAAGCAACTTGGCCTTCTTCTAGAAAAACTCATATTTTTCATTTTTCCATACTATTTTTAAAGGTTATTCTATTAAAGCAGATTTTTTTACATAAATGTTTTCCTTCCATTTTTATTTTGTTACAGTATATACATGGCATGTGCACATTAAATTTAATTTGAATTCATAACATTCATGTTTATCAATAAATATTAATAACAAATGATGACATTATTTGCTATGAAAATGCCTTTAGATTGGGATAAATTAAATGCATTACTGATCGAACTATTTAACAGACATTGCAATAGACATTTGAAATCAATATTGTTTTTTAGTTTCATATCAAATGTCTACTGGCATGCACTCATCAGCAGGGATTCAAGTTGTTCAATCTGTCTGTGCTAGATATAGATGCCCATTCACACTGGATGTGTTCTTGTGCTATTCTTTTAATTGTTAGTCTTTGTAAGGGGAACCCTTGAGCCATCAGTAGATCTTGCATGAGCTGTCCAAATTTATTTGCGTTGTTTTTTGGCATGTTTTTAGCTGGCTTTCAACAAAAAAAAAAACATGAACGTTTAAAAGGCGTGAAATGCTCCAGTTTTAGAAAACTGTGACAAGTGAGAGATCAGGTCATTAATTGGTTTCTTTTTGTTATCACATAAATTGTGCTAAACATCAGGTTAAATTGACAGGCATAATATAAGATTGCATATCTCTTGGGTTTTAATTAGCTTGGTTCGCAATTGAATTTTGTGCACTGCACTGCTTCTTCCTTTATTTGATTAAGACCATTAAGTTATGTTTGGAAATGCATTCCCACATGGGACTAAATGTAACTCAGTTAAAAGAAGTAATCCTGATTGCCCCCAAGGAAATGAAATAGTTTATCGCCAATAACTGCGATGTCGTAGATAAATTACTCAAAAACTTGCCCTGGGCTGACAATAAATCTTCATGTGGTCCAGGGATATTGAAAAACTCCTCTTGTCTTAGCAGTACAAATGTCACTGCAATACTAATCAGATGGGTTGGACAGAAATGGAGACATTGAAAGAGTGTAATAACAGACAAGTGGTTATTTGTTAAAAGGGCCAATGTTACCAGACAATTGAGTAATTTTACTTCATTAGCAATTTTTCACAGATTTGCTTTTGTTAAGGATATTTTTAAAAAGTATGGGAATGAACATTTACAAAAGGTGTGAGTTATATTATATATTTTTTGACTGCAACACTGGAAATTTTTTTTGGATGTAAAGTATGTAAAGGCCCTTTATTGACTGTCATAATAAACAGATATACATTTAATGTTCAAATGATTGCAAGTGTTGTGTGTTCCTTGTGGTCAAAGTGACCATTTTGTATCTTTTACAAGATGTACAGTGACTAAAAAAGTATTTTACTACAGTTAAGTGACTTTTACTAGTGATACTTGCATTTGGTGGTATCAAAACTGTCAATTGCATATAATTTAACCATGTGCTGGTTTGTTTTTAGATTGCATTAAATATGTATAACTGAAATAATGCACCCTATTAAATCACTTTTAAAACATTTAAATGCAAATAACAGGGAAACCTCACCATAAATCTCACAACCTGTTAATTTCTTTCGTAATTAAGCACTTTTAAAATAGCATTTTTTTCTAATACATGGGTTTGAACTAGAGTCTGATCAAACATGGGTTGTTAGCAACAACTACTATGTGTGGTTGTATCAGTACAGTAATGGAGCTAATTAACATCATGTGTCTGATAGCTTCTGTGTAACACTAATCATGCTTACAGGAGGACAGACAATTACCCATAATGTACCAAAATCATTATTATGCTTTTTAAACAAATTAGGTTTTTAAATTGAACCACACTGGATGAAATTAAGTATGAGTGGACATGAAATGGGATGTTGGAAGTTGCAGATGTTCTGCAGTATGACATGCTTATATGTCATCTGAATCTATTTTAAAAACATTTGAATCATTATAACCATTCATTTCAATCTTTGACGTGATCTAACTCAGTCAACATTAAAGATATCAAGGTTATATTTTCACAGAATGTTTTATATATTATGAAGGACAATTTATGTAAAAAACAATAGACTGTACTGTATGTGGGTTTTCACAGGCAGGGCCACAATTTACATTTACATTACATTTGCATGTTACAGTATATTAATTTAGCATACATGTTTAATTCAAAGTGTTTTTACACACATTACTACTTATTTTGTAAAAAAAAAAAAAAAAGCAGCCTGAAGTTAAAACAACTTGGTTATTCAAGTCAATTCAACCTACTATGTCAAGTTTTGACATTTAATAAGTTGACACAAATTATAAAAACAAGTTGAAATTGTTTAACTGAATTTGATAAGTTAAAGTAATATTAAATATATGTTGATTTTATATCATTATTTACAGTGTATGCCGTTTTTTATGCCCTCATATTAATGTAAGTACTTAAAAAGAAATTGTCATACAGCAGAATGGTTAAAATAAACATTTTAAACATTTAATATAATAAAACCAAAAATGTAAATGCTGATTAGATAAAGTACATAGATAACTAAAATAGACCACTAATGGACCACTAACATTGTGTTTTTTTTTAAATGAGAAATTACGTGTGTCAGAAAGCAATGTTTTTTACAGTATATCACTCTCCGAATTGTGCAAACACTCCATATTAAAATATATGAATTTTTCAATTTTACCAGTCAAACAAAGATGACTTTTATCTTCAAAGGCTAAGCAAATACTCTATTCAAAGAGTATAATACAGGGAAAAACTGTGAGAGATTTTTGTTCTATAGTATGTTATACATTGATTTCTTGCTCATTACAAGGCCTTTGTATTTTCCATTAGCATGCTGCTAATCATTTATAAATAACTTTCTTTAAAATTATCCACAGTGAATTATTACTGTAAATAAGTGAGTTTAAAACAATAAAAAATTTGGGGTTGTGTCAAAATTATTTTCTTTTATCAACATGCATGCAATAAATGTTGAGGTTAACTTCTATTGAACATTTAATTATGAATAAGTGGCATGGTGTGTGTTCTCAGTCACAGGTCTTCACAGTTCCTCTGTCTGGATAAGCATAATGGCATTTGGCACGAGCCATCTAGTGCAAATGTCAGTATTCTCCATCAAGAAGTATCTAATTGATTTGTGTTTGCAGTCTCCTTTGTGGCACCTGTTGAAAAGGGCAGGGAAGAGACATTCACCACACTGACAAAGTGCTGCATCTACTGACTAAATTAGAAATAGTAGCAGACGGCAAATCTTATCATTTCAAAGCCTATATTCCCTGTAAATGAGAACACTTTATTAGATATATATTTTGATTTACAGTTCAGTCATTACTACAGTTTTACAGTGTTTTTGTCATTCATTTGAGAGAATAAAATCTATAATTCCATCAATAAGGCCCAGGAGGAGGAACGGGGTATTAGGAATGCAGTTTAAGAGATGCAATAAAGTAATGCAATTATTCTGTCTTAAATCATAAAAACATTATGCCTGCTGCATTTCCAAGTAGGCTAACATTAACTTTGAAATGTGGTGCCAATGAATCTTTAGTGTTCAGTTTTGTAAGTCTTATGAAAACATAAAGAAAGGAGAACAAGTGGGTGTGTGACCAACAACAAAAGCAACACGGGCATAAAGGTCAGCATGACTTTTTTTGCATTCATAGATTTTGCCAGCTTGTCCTCAGACATACTGTATATAACACATGTTAATATACATTTGATGAATGATAATCATCTGCACTATTGCCCAGTGTGCTGTATGTTGTAAGTCACTATGCATTATGAGAAGAGGTGGATATAAACTACATCAAGGTGCTCTTTAGATTGAGTTTTATTACATTACTCTCATAAATGTGAGAAAATGATAATACAATTTTCAACTGTTTCAACAGTATAAATATGTCAGTCACTAAGTAGACCTACTGCCTATGTATTATGTAAGGATTATTTGCAGACAATTTGCATATTGTTCACAAAAATAACTATAATAAAACTTTCGTTATAAGGCTACTCATTGGGCCCTATCATACACCCAGCGTAATGCAGCGCAATGCACAACCCAAGTGTCTTTTGCTAGTTTCAACCCGGCGCATACATACATTTTTACATTTAGTGCTATATTGTTTAAAAAGCAAATGCATTTGCGCCCAATTTTGCGCACATGGGCGTTCTGGTCTGAAAATGAGGTGTGTTCAGGCGCATTGTTTGAGGCAACTAAAATAGACTATGCCATTGACTAACAAAAACCTGGTCTTAAGTCTAAAGTCAATGGCGCAATATTCTTTTTGTTATTTAAAGAGCGCATTAGTATTATGCGCCTATAAACGGGACGACAATGCACGTTTGCTTATCACACACTTGGATGCGCAGCAGCACAAAAACGCTTTTAATTACGAAAAATTAAAGGATTAAAATGTAAAAGATTATTATTGAGTCTCTTGGACATAAATGAGCACTGATTATGAGATGTTATAAGGCGTAAAGAGTTGCTTCACCTGTAGCCTGGTAAGTAAATAAATGCTTGTTGTACGATGTATCATGTTTATTTTTCAGACCCTTAAAATCAAAAATAGTACAGTCAAGTCAGAGCCGTTCTTGACCTTTAAAAAGTTGTAATGTGAATTCCAGTAGATGCTAACAATGCTGTTTTGGCTAAACTGATAATTATTTCATGTATTTCAAGAAGTTTATTCTCCAGAGAAAGCTAATGTTACAGTGTTATATTTAACACTGTAACATTTAAGTGTTATTTCTTTATTTCATTATCTGTTTTTACTGGTATACTGGTCATATTTAATGAGCCAAAATAACCGGTGCTCTTCCCCTCTCTTAACTCTGATATTTATGTGTCTGGCTTTGTGAATTATTAATTGCTCTATGAAGGTTCTGCTTTGAAGTTCTGTGAATAAACTTATTGCGTCTTAATCATTAAGTCAAGTGTGGTAGTCACAAAACTTTACAGAGCAAAAGACAAGCGGCACGTATCAAAACATCAACAAGATGATAATCTGGATAATAAAGAGAATAATTTATTACCTAAATGAAGTGTATCTCTGAAATACTTGTTTCTGATTGGTCAACTGGAGCAGTCAGATATTTTTGTAGAATTAAAACAAAACTCTACCTTTAAAATTTTTTTAAAATTGCCTGTTGCTAAGGCAACCAGTTTCCTGCAAAAGTTTTGTCTCTCCTATATTCTGATATATAAAAAGTCATATAAATCAATATCAGTATTTCATTTGCGTTTACAAAGTTATTGGCTATGTAGTCATGTAAAAAGTGCAATATTTGTTTACTGTGCATATTCATTGTTTTGTACCATCAGTCTTACAATTCACGACTGGATGATCTTCAAGTAGAAGTTTGTATCATTTATTTTTAGGCCACTTTTATCCTGGTGCATTCTGTACAATGTTTCCAGCTGGCCGCTTCGGGATCTTTATTTGTGGAGCAGAGGGTGTTATCAGTTGATATGAAAAGCTTTTATCTTATATTATTTTGTTACTGTGCTGTTGGCTCTCGGTAGAGAAGCTTATTGTGTCCATTGACTGCAGTATATATTCAGAACTAGATCACAGATGTACCTGTGAGACGTTTTGTGCCTTCTCCAAGTGAACACTTGTGTCTTTTCTCCAGTGTACGCTATTGCTCAGTAATCACTTCTACAAATTGCATTGACTGAGTACATGAGATTTGCGCCTTCTCTGTAAAGTCGAAAGCTCAGAGCAGCAAAAGTAATCCCTGTTTCTGAGGGTGGAAATGAGCTTTTGTTTTTATTTTGGAACACCTGACGCAGACTTTTAGTTTAAAACACTTCTCATGAGACTCGCCTTGATATAGAAGACAAATTGTTTAGATGTAAAGATATCTCTGAACCTTCTCATTAGTTTATTTTGCATATCCCCCAAAGTGCACAAATACATTTTCAGTGGTCTTTTATAACTCAGGAAACTGTTTATGTGTTTATATGGGGCATTAAGATGCAAAACACTCTAAGTACGTCTGAAATGTTTTCTTGTAATAAGCGTTTTTTTTATCCTATGAACAAAGACCTCATGACTAGATGCCGAGACTCAAAATATCCATACCTAAAATACATGTTTTACATTTACGATTTATAAACTTTTTTATATAACTGTGTAGTTATTATAAACACAGTCACAGTGTTTTTCTTAAGCCGGTCTGTGGTGGATTTACTTGAATGCTTAAGGTCATTGTCCTGCTGCATCTACCAACTTCTACTGAGCTCCAACTGGTGGACAGCCATCCTGACATTATCCTTTAGGATATTTTGTTAAACTTGGGAATTCATTTTCCCCTCGATGATGGCAAGTGGTCCAGGCCCCGAGGCAGAAAAGCATGCCTAAATCATGATGTTTCCTCAACCCTCTTTTGGAATGATGCTTGCTGTTGGTAAACTGTGTCCTTTTTTGTGCCATAGCATTTTTCCTGAACAGTTTAACTTTTGTTCCCAGTAGCACTGGGGTTTGCAAAGGTGCTCTTTTGCAAACTTCAGGCAAATTTGACTTAATCTTTTCATCCTGTGATTACATAAAAAATCAATTTAACAATGTAAGCTTAATTTCATTCAACAAAAAAAGTGTGTCTTGTCAGCTTTACTTAAAAATGATTTGTTCAGCAAACATAACATTGTTGCGTAAAATTAAGAGATAAATAAAATACACTGAAAAAAATCTCTGGTTGCACATTATTGAATAAAATTTTCTAAATAAATTATTTCTTTTTAAAATAAAGTTGATTCAAGTTTTCTTAAAATGAAATTAATTTTAATGTATTTAATTTATTAATAAAAAAAATGAATTTAATCATGTGCAACTAGGGGTGTAACGATACACTAAGCATACGGTTCGATCTGTATCTCGATGCTGGGTTTGATACACATCACAATTGTTCTTTTTTAGCAAATTAAAAAAATTAAACAGTTATTTAAATTTCAGATTAATTTCATAATATTAACAATTTCATTAACTTTTTTGTTTTACATAAAACTTAATAAAGAATTTTAAGGCTTAACTGAACCTTCTGTACTGCAGGTCTGTCACTAAAAAAGTGAAATTTTACATAAAATTAGAATTAAGGGACTTAGCAGGGGCGTTGTTAGACATAAAGCTCTACTGGGGCACAAGGCCCCCATTTTCTTTTGACTTTTTTGAAAGCCTAATACTTCTATACAATTAGTTTGCTTAACCCACTATTCCTACACATATTTAAAAATATTTAAGTATCATGTTCATTATACTTAACATGTTTGGAGGCATACATGCCATAAAAGGTTTAAAAATAATAACAGCAGAGGACATATTTTCTTGCAAATTTGCCTTTTACATTATACAATGATAACAATGATTAAAAACTTATTTTTACAGGGGGTAGAGTTTATAAAATGGCATTACTCACATTTTTGTCATCATTAATTACATTTTTCATGTACAATTAACTCAACTGTTGTTTGTTTACCCTACTAAGGTCTGTTACTTAAACTTCTTTTATAAAATAAACTAAATTATTGTTTGTTGACAAATCGTGTGAAACCTGTTGACAAAATATTTTAGTTAAATCCAACATTTCATTTTTTGAGTGTAGAATTATTTATGTGTTTTCAGCCTATGCACATTGTGTTCGATCTACAGTTGATGAGGATCAAATCACATTTTATGGCAAATCACAGTTTATTCCTATACAGTAGGTTCACATATCTTTTCTTGCCACTGTAAGTAATGCATAAATGTAATGCTTCTTAAACATTTCCTGCTGCATAAACATTAAGCATTATACATTTTAGGGAAATGTTAGAAATATGTCAGATTATAGTAATATATTAAATAAAAGTAAATAATATATAAGTAATTTCCTTAGATATTTATGTTTATATGTAAATATAGCATATGTGTATATACAGCATCTGTTCTGTGAAATTTACAGCAACCGTTTCACTGCTGATCGCATCGCTGCTTGCATCCCACTTGTCACATCTGCTGCCATGAACCAAACGCAGCCCTCCATTGTAAAAAAATATTGAAAGCGAAATATTTTTTCTCAGTTCTGTAAACCCACAGAGTGTGGAGGTGTTTCTCATGCTTCACCGAGAGACAGACATCAGAAATGAGACGAGAGATGCAATTAAGAGCGTTGGTGTTCATAAGCAAGAATAATGTTAACAAAGATGAATAAAACCTCTGTCATGCTCACAGCACTCTAATAGACATCTCTTAGATGAAACTTTGGATATGGTGTTAGTGAACTGTAAAATATATAGAAATACTTTTCTGACGCGTGTCAATGTGTCTTATTTTTTTGCATGAGCGTATCTTCCGTGTAATTAAAAAGTCTTAAAAAGTATTGTCTTGGGCTGAAATGTACTCAGAGTAGGGTTATTGATCCTCGTGCCAGAGCGAGTGAGGAAAAAGCTCCATAAGGTGGAAGGTGGTGTTGAGGGTACAGAAAGGGCAAAAGGGAGAGGCAGAGCAGGGTGCCCTCGCAGCCATATGGGCCCCGCCAACACCGGACCCGACCTGCGGCCGTCCTCAGGACGAATGGCCAGCCAAAGAGAAGAACCATCTGTGCTCGATGCCCTCTGTGCCGCAGGGTCATCATCTCAAACTGAGTGCACGAAAACGCCAAGACTTTCTCTCTGTCTCTCACTGTCTGTCTACTTTTTATTGTGGCAATGACGTAAATGTCAATGAATGCGATGTGAAGAAGAAGTGATATCATGATCAGATCACAGTGTTGATAAGCTAACTACACCACAAATGGAAGCAGCTTCGTCCAGGCTCATTCATAAAAGCATCAAAGTCACCTGTAACAGGTTCGTTCGCACAAAACTGCCGTGTTTAGTTTCACAGATGGTGTGATGCCGAGCCATCCCATGGGCCTTTTGTGCTTCAAAATATGTTTGAGCAAACGTTGTCCTAGAGAAGGTCTTGAGGATAAAGTCACATAGCCAAGTCTGCAAAATCAAAAA
The DNA here is from genome assembly GCF_030506205.2 of Paramisgurnus dabryanus. Classification (NCBI taxonomy): domain Eukaryota; kingdom Metazoa; phylum Chordata; class Actinopteri; order Cypriniformes; family Cobitidae; genus Paramisgurnus; species Paramisgurnus dabryanus. The sequence continues at coordinate 14,878,117 of NC_133346.1, forward strand.
CTGCTTTACATGCTGCGTGCAAGCTACAGGGTCTGCGAAGGTGTCACGGAGGAAGGGACCGTCTAGATACCAAAGAAAATGAAACGCCGTGACTCATCTGTAAGGTGTATAATAGTGACAGTCGCAGTGACTCTTTGATGAAATGTAAACGTGTTATACATATCAACGTTTGTATTAAATGTTGTTTACAGTATATCAAACATTGTTCATATAAATGTTTATATAGCCGTCAGCAAAAATTACACACATGGATGGTGCTTGCTTAAGAAAAACAAACACAAATGATCAAAACGCTAATACAGATTTATAAGCAAATATTTTACAAGTTTTGTATTTTCTAGGGCTGTCCATTAACACATTGGTTTGTTAAAAAAACACCAATTCATGCCTCATGTTGTAGTAATTATGGTGGCTGGTGACTTCTTTTTCGAGGGTGCTCGATGCAAAAGTTCGTCACAACATGTATGTAGCCCATCATGTGTGTGGTTCGTAATTTCAAACTGTGTTCGGCGCGTCGAGTGAACCTATGTGCATCACGTGTCTTGTCAAACTAATTGCCTGCTGCAGACGCATCTAAAGGGTTTATGATAAAAGAGACCCTGGCGTTTGCCAGATACTCGCATAATCTCATGCGTAATCAGAGTTTAGTGTTAAGGGAGTGTCTTGCATGTATTTTGTAAATGTGAGCTTCTCATTTATCATAAACGGTTTTGACGCGTGTGCAGCAGGCACTTATTTTGACAAAACATGTGATGCACATGGTTCACATGATGCAACAAACACATATTTTGAAAACGCAAGCAACACATGACACTCCGAACACTTACTTTGAATTTGCGCCCCTCGGATGAGCAGTAATGAGCCTCCACTGGTAGTAATGCTGCCTTCACGTGCTATCGGAAATGTGATAATTCCTACTTCTGAAGTTGTAATTACGACTTTGTTGTGTTCATGTGCTTTGTTGTTGGAAAGAATGGAGTATGCAAGGTATACGTGTGTGTATATTGGGAAAATTTTATTTTAACACGATATTTACTACTTTAACAACAAGATGAGACAATGAAGCTAATGCAGATCAAAATTAAGCATACTTGCACCTGCAAAAATCCTTTCCCCATCATATTATTTAAGTTTGAGACATGTCCATCTCGGGAATTTGAGTATGAAAAATATTTTTGAATTTCCTAGATGTAAACACAACATCAGATGGTGTTCATGAGCAATTTTCACCTGCACTGTAAAAAATAAATTGTTAGCTCAACGAATTATTTTTTAGTAACTAGTTCCACAGAAATTTTACGTTCACTCAATTTCTGTCTCCAAAGTGTTACCTGGATTGATGTTTTTTAGTTGGCCCAAACTTGACTCAAATATAAAAAAGTATGTTGGCTCAATTAGCTTTATAGTTCATTCAACTAAAATTTTTTAATCAGTTTAATCTTTAAAAACTTACAGCAAATACTCTGTCAATTAAAATTTAAGTATTCACTCAATGTTTTATGTGTTACTTCAATTAATATTTATTATTTGGGATTTTTTTATAACATTTTAAAATTATTTATCAAATAATTTATGCTGGTGTTGTTAACAAAATAATTAACTTCAGTCACATGAAAACAAAAGCTTTTTATTCACTTATCATACAGACTGAACATACAGAATTAAGTCTTCTCTATAGAAGGCATAAAACAGTCCAAAAGCACTCCAAAGTCAGCACATCTCCAGGGCCATTTAGGAGACTTTCTTCAGCCCTCTGGTCTGCCTCTCCACATGATAACCGCTCTGGTTTGATAAACAGAGGAATATAAACACACACACATACATAAATAACATGTTTAATATAATAAAGCTTGATTGTGAAATACTTTATTCCCTAAAATAACGTTAGGCCAAATTTCCCTCAGACATCACACATAATTAAACACTATTGGGCGGTTTTCTCGGACAGGGCTTATCACTGACTAAAATAACTGACATCACTTAACATATGAGTAACGTACTATTGTTTTGTCTCAAAATGCAAGCCAGTATTGTATTTTATAAGGTTTGTTTGTAAAAATGTCCCAATTATAATAAAGACCTCTAAACCCTGTCCGGTAAACCACCTATATCCAGGCTATCTTTACTAAAATAGCTCCACTTTACTTCGGACACATAACATAACACACTTTTAAATATATCTTTACAAAAATATCATTACAAAAACGTCGAGTATTTGCGTCTTTGCCGATTAATATATTCTAAAATTAACATTTAATTACAACCACTTACCTGACGTGAACTTGAGGAAACGGCTGATGACTTGTGTCCTGTGAATCAGTAAGTGATTCCAGCTGTTGCGTGCGGATTGATCTCAGATGAAATGACCTGTGATCCAGATCCTTCTGAGTTAAGACATTTTAAATTAAAAACTCACGCACATACTGTACATACACAAACGCGCGCGAGCGGGACGCGCGCACGGAGGCGCGCACACGGGTACACACACGGGTATATTTAGAAGTTTTATTTAAGATTGTTATGATATTGGAACTATTTCTCCATCCGCTCCTTCAGCTCTGAAGTTCAAATTCGCATGCTGTCCGGTTATAACAAATGTAAAAGATATGAAACATCACTCAACAGCGATATCAATTAAGTGCAATCCTAAAATATGATTTAAAACATAACCCTTTCATTGTTAAGTATGAGAAATTTAAATGAATTAAATCACGTTTAAACGCCACAGAGATATCAGAGCCAGCAGTCGATTTCTGATGCGCTTGCCGAGGCGAGGTTGCGCTGGGCGGGGTGTTAGCGCTTAAGAGCCGGTGATTTTCTGGAGCTCATATGGAGCTAATCTCCGTCCGAAAGTGTCCGAGCACACTTTTAAATAGACGCTATCTTTATGAACCGACCGCATATTTAAACTTTAAGCACATACATTCACGCCTGAACAACTCTTACAATTACATTTTGTGACCAAATAACAGTAATATTATGAGCATTTTGTCAGGAAACATAGCTGTCATAAGTCCACATATTTACCTGATTTGTCTTAATTAGTTCAGTCAACACTAGCCATTCTGAATGTTGACTGGATTTGAAAACAACCATTCATTTAATGTTTTAAACACAGATTTATCTAGACTTAAAATAATATGTCTTCTCAACTAGCTCAAACAAAAAAAATGGTTTAACTTATATATTTTTGCCCATCCAACATTTCATTAATTGGATTTTTTACAGTGTGTGTATGTTGTATTTACGATATAAGCATGTGAAGGCGGCATTAGAGATGCATTTAATTTAATGCAGGAACACATTAGAATAAATCAGATACTAGGTTCTACTGTACAGACACAGTTCCAAGCTTAAAGTATGTGAACAAAATTGTCTTTGTATCAACTGTAGATTTTTCATTTAAAGGGATAGTTCGAGCTAAAATGATATTAAACCCATGATTTACTCACCCCCAAGCTGTCCGAGATGCATATGTACATCATTTTTAAAGAGCACCTATTATGAGATACACGTTTTTAAACATCCTTTTGTGTGTAAGTTTGTATTAGTACATGCTAACGATATTCAAAAAGTACATACCTCAAAGAAAACGATGACGCGAGTTATCGTCTGTAACGTTCGAGGACTACAAAAAACACTCGGATTGTAGGCAACAGTTTACTTCCTGGGATTGGTGACGTAGATAAGACCAACATTATCATAGTTCAGCCCTCTCTGCTTTGCTTGGGTACGCCCTCAAAGACGAGGGTGGAGAGCGCTGAGTCAGAAGAGAGCTAAAATGGCGGAGGTTGGGAGTCCCTGCATTGACTCTGTTTGCAAACTCTTATTTCATTGTTTAAGCGATTAAATCTCTCGAGTAGACGCTGTCTCTTTAGATGCAAGGGCAAAATAGCACTTTATGGACTTACACAGAGGACATCATGTTTAATACGGTTCTGGAAAAATCCAGTCAGAAGTTGTTCACGGAGTTTTCACAATAACTGCTTCTCATGAACCGAAGCTGCGCGACGTCTCCTCCTGAAAGTTGGATTACCGTGCACTTCTGGATCACAGGCTGTAAGTATTCATGTTTATTATTTGCCTTTACTGTAAGTTACGTTACCGGTAACCGGAGATTAACATAATGTGCGTGTAGAGCTAAGCTTGCAAGCTAATTGTGTTGTGTTGTAATAATGTATTTCATAAACAACGTACCATATTTACACACGTGTATGTTGAATTATGCAGACTATCGTTTTTATCGATGTTTATTTAGACGTGTTTACAAACTTGCTAAGCTGTTCCAGCTAAACTGTTACCGGTAAAGTTTGTTCTCATGATCAAACTCAAGTCAAGAAACTCTAAGTACAGATGATTTGTTTAAAGTTATATGTATTTTACTGTTGTATTTACTTGAAGCTTTCTTAGATTTTGAAACGAAGTAAACACGTAATGTGTGTTGCTAATGTTGGGCCATGTAATATGTAATACATTTACGTTTTAATGAATAGTCTAACGATTTATAGTCGTTGTACTCTATTGTTATAATATGTCTTTTTGACTGAATACATGTTTGTTTTATTTGTCTATATCCTAGATTCGCAGCTGGACACATCCTTCTACACTGTATGCAAACATGCAACATCATAACACACAGTACAAGGAGTCAGACTGGCATATGAGGAGCAAAGGTGTGTAACACATATGATGTATTTAGCTAGTGAAACCACTACCAGTCTTAAATGTATAACTGATGATGACAAAGTTTTTTTCTCTGCATAATCATAGGAACCCAGGCAGTAGCATCGTTTCACAATGTTTCCATCACCATCATCAGTGGATGCCTTTGCCGTCCGTAGCCTGAGATTTCAGATTTGCAGCAAAAAAATTGACTTTCCCATTTATTGGAATGCTGTGCAGGTATTTAAGCATTTTAGTAACTGTGTTAAATAAAGTACGGTAGTATTTACTTATATTAGGTTATATTTTTACAGGTTGTACCTTGCAGCCATCCATTACAATGTCACCAAGCCGTAACAAAAGCAGGAGAGGGAAAGTACAAGGCTATGTTCCCAAAACACACAAATGACATACCGTAAGCAGTAATGTTTTATTTCAAATACATTCATAATTAAAAACTTAATGTATGAAGCAGGGAAATAAATTATCAAAACAAAAGATTTATTGACTGCAATATTATGTGGATGATGTGATCAGGCTTGTGTTTGATGAGGTATTTGAAGATAAGCTGAAGGAAACCCCGATTCCAATGGACCTGGCATCACAGTTTGAGAGACCTTCAAAGGAGGACGTGATTGCATGCCATCTTCAGTGCAGGGGTCGTCGGAAGCCAACATTCCGATCAGGAAGCTCCAAGCATATCTGGAGAACAACACACGACAGGATGATAACCCTAAAGTGTCATCTTAGATAGCATCAGCTGACAAAGCTTTGATATGCCATTTATCTGAATAGATAGCTGTAAGAAGTGAATTGAACAATTTTTGAAAGAGCACAATATGGTTACTAAAGTATGTTTATTTGTATATTGTTTAACATTTAAATATATATTTGTAATAAATAAACTTTTGACTGACTACTATATTTTCTTTAAAGTTACATCTTTTGTTCTTTTGGGTACTTTGTAACTATAATGATACTTTAGTGTTATTGGTTTAAAAATGTAATAAAACTTACTGTAGTCCTGCACCTCAAAGGCTTATAGTCGGTACAATAAATGTTCTGTGTGTAGGGATTTAGACAATTTGTGCAAAACCTGGATGATGAATCACGCAGGTGAGAGGCCCTGGAACATGTTGCATTCTCCTTAAAACCTAATAAGTAAAAACATAGCACAGTCTTTCATAATAAAGTTTACCATAGTAAAATAATGTAGAACTAACATTCATTTCAATTAATACTTTCTTTGTGCTACATTTTGTGTTTCCATATAGTTTGCACAGTAATAGAGTATGTAACAGTCTTTTATAATAAAGTTTACTATAGTAAAATAATGTAGAAATTACCAAGTGAAATCGTTTTATAATCATTTCAACAAATACTTTATATGTGCTACATTTGGTGTTTCCATATAGTTTGCACAGTAATAGAGTATGTAAGCAGTCTTTTATAATAAATTTTACTAGAGTAAAATAATGTAGAAATTACCAAGTGAAATCGTTTTATAATCATTTCAACAAATACTTTCTATGTGTTACATTTGGTGTTTCCATATAGTTTGCACAGTAATATAGTATGTAAGCAGTCTATTATAAAAATTTTACTATAGTAAAATAATGTTAACAAGTGAAATAGTTTTATAATCATTTCAACAAATACTTTCTATGTGCTACATTTGGTGTTTCCATATAGTAATGTAGTACGTTATAATTACCTTTTGGATGTCTTTGCAACACATTTTCGTCTTCGTTTAGCATTCTGGCAGAGCTAAGGACACCTAAAAAAGTTAAATCCAATCGCATTCATTGACGGAGATCGTTTATATCGTAACGGCCTACTGAACTCTCTGGATCGAGCTTGAAGTGGTAAGGCAGTACAGACACCATCGTTTATAGAGAAATATAACGCTTGTTTACGTTGCCTCTGAGGCTGTGACTCTCAGTCAGAATCTGTGTCAACCCACGCGTAGTCAGGGGCGTAACCTTTCAAACACACGCCGAACCCAGTTGACCAATAACAGTTGAGTAGTCATCTGACCAATCCGATTACACTAGACATTTTGGGAGGCGGAGACAGGAACTAAACCGAGCGTTTTCCAGACAGTGGGAAATCGGTGAGGTATGTAAGCAATTTATAAGACTCACAATGCATTAGTTCAAGTTTTAATAACATGTATGTACTATGGGATATTGCAATAACGTGCTAACGTGCCAATTTATTAGCATAATTGGTGCTCTTTAAGATGAACACATTTTCTGTTATTTTAGAAAATGTTTTAGATCTTTCAATTAATCAAATGTAAGTTACAGGGTCCACATCCTTCAAGTCCAAAAAATGTGCATCCATCCTTCACAAAAGAAATCCAAACGGCTCCATGATGATAAATAAATGCCTTCTGAGGGTAATCCGTGCCATTTTGTTGTAGAAATATCCATATCCATAAACAAAAAAATACCTTGCTTCTCTTAAGGCTGCCATCTACGACTCCTCTGTATTTAGGAGAGAGTATTAGCGTTGTGTACACACTTTTCGTAGTGACGTATGACAGATTCGGAGGGCGGGGGCACAGAGCAGCAGCACAGAACCCTCCGTAAACTGCGTACGCTCTCATCTTGAATGCGGACGCGACTAGATGGCAGTGTTACCGGAAGCTAGTTATTTTTGTTTATAAATCTGAACTATCCCTTTAATATAACATTTACATGTAAGCATTTGGCAGACACATTTGGCAGACAGTGCATTGTCATTTAAGTATGACAGTATGTGTATTCCCTGGGGATCGAACCCCGTGACCTTTGTGTTGCTAACACAATTGAGTAAGGGAAAACATTAAATATTGATGTGAATAGCTGTGATCAATTGAACTACTTTATTTTTACCCGAATGAAAGACTGGCTTTTAACAGATAATTGACAAAGTTATTATCCTCTCAATGAAAACGTATCATCCTCAATAATGTCCTGCAATAAAAGGCAGAATGTACCCAAAGTGACCTCAGATGGAGCACTTATTCAAAGGCGGATGCAAAAATCTAATAGAGAGGTTAAGAGGTGGAGAGATTCCAGATTTGCTTGGCCTCTTATTAAATCTTTCCATAGCAAGCACACAAAGAAGAACAGAAGCAAGCAAAGTCTTTTCGTCATCGGATAGTTTGCAAACTAATTGGGTCCCAGGCGGTCTCAAAGATGCCTGATAATGGCTGCCGCTCGGGTGAGACCCAGTGGTCGGATCTAAATATAACACAGACGGATACACAGTTACAACGCAAGCACCCATCGTGCCTCGATGAGCCTGAAGGCAAACTCTCAAACTTTTCCCCGCATCAGAGGATTTGCAGAAACCCCAGCTGTGATCTCAAGCTGAAACTGTTTCAAGAAAGAAATCAAATATTGTGATGAAGCATCGAGATACGCTCTGTATTAGCAACTCCATTTGCTTTTGAATGCGGGTATTGTTTTCTGCTGTAAAATATGCACCACACAGCTTTATTTGACACCCCCTACAAAAAAAGTAATAAAAGGCTTGGGTGTGTGTTTTTTTGCAGGAGACAGAAATTATTTTTTGATTAGGGCTTTTTGCATAGACAAGGCTGAGACAGCGTCTGGCCCTCTGTCGGGAATGAGCGATCCAAATGAAGGAATGAGATTAGAAGCTAATAAATATGGAAATATTCCCACTCTCAGCTAACTTTATCTAGGTGTGTAATTCTGTTTGATAGTAATGCTGACTTGCGATAATGTCCAACCCGTTCTGAAAACAGACCGATAAGGCCAGACGAGGAGGAGTTAAAGAGACAGGCAGCATTTTTTAAATGGTGCATTTATTGCATCCGCCCTAAATTTTATGTCACCAGCGTTGAGAAGAGACTTATTTGACAATTACACCATATGTCCAAAGCAAATGTTGAAGGTTTTGTTTACTGAAATCTTTCTATCACAAATTAAAATTAGGAATGTGCCCAAAGCAGAATACATTATTCTGAAAGGCACGGATAATGTATTCAAAACAAATAACAAATACCCCCCAAAAAATAGTTGGCATAAACAGTCAATACTGCTTGTTATTGACCTGGTCAGGTGGGAGTGCAGAAGAAGCCCACACTTTCCTGCATGATTTTGGTATTTAAAATGATGGGCTATAAATTCACAGATAAATAGTATAGCAGAGAGCTAATTCATTGCTATGGAAACTAACAAGGTGTGGGTGCGGTTTCCAAGTGTCCAAGTTGACTAACAAGGCGCGGAGCAAAACAGGAACAAGAGGGAACAGGGAAGATACACGCTGTGTCCGAAACCGCCTACTTCCATACTATATAGTAGGCGAAAGCACATGAAAGAAGGCGGTTTTGGACGCAGCGACAGACAGGGATGTGACACTGAAAGACCAGTCTGCCCCTGCAAGCTCGAATGTCAAACTACGCCTATGGATAGTTAATGTGCACGCCTTGCACTTTGACTTTAGTTTCACTCGCTTTGTGCCATGGCTGCTGAATTAAAAAGAACATGAAAAAAACTCAAAATAAAGCAGACTAAAAGATGGGGAGGAGCCGAGGATCCTTGCAATATGGGATTTAAGGTGTACTAAAGTGTTCACAAATTTGTGAACAGATTGTAGAATAAGGGCACACTCACACTATCCAAACCATTTGGTAATTTGCGCCCTGGCCTACTTGGAGAGGTGGGCTCAGGCGTTGTTCACTTGGGCTGGGGCGCAAAAAGGTTATAGTGTGAGCGCAATCGCACCTGAGTGCGATTCAAAAGGAGAGACGTCAATTGCGCGACCACTCACCTTCATCTCAGCAGGGTTATGTGAATGTCCGAGCTGCACAGGCGACAGACCAACAAAGCAATACAATGACATGTGAGGGGGCTGTGTGTCATCGTGCACAGAGGGACTCCGAAAAACCCCCACAGAATTACCATTTCGATGGGTTGCAGTGTAAAGAGAGCGCTTTACTTCCTGTTTTGTTCAAAACAATCGCATCCTAATGAAGAAAGCACGCCTGGGCTCGGATAGTTAAAAGTACAGTGTGAGTTCATGCTTTGAACAATATTTTATATTTTTTATTATATATATTTTACATAAAATAATGTATAATTTTTATTCTATTAAACACATAAAGAAAGACTATTATAAATTAAAAGACCTAAAGACAGAAAGGATTGTATACTAGTGCATTAGAAATGACAGATCACAGAGTTTCTCACAGAGTTCAATCGTCAGGACAAACAGGGCGAACCAAGAGGTCAAATTTTTATCTGCCACACAGCTCAGCTGGCTCCAGAGGCTTAAACTGTGATATTTATCCTAGAGGTCTTGAGGGAAGCAGAGAAAGTATGTGTAATTTCACGGTGTCTTCAGGGAAAATTTGATCCCTGCCGGGTGACAGGCTGATAAATAGCAACGAAGAAAACGGTGCCCTCCCGAAACTAAAAAGAAGCTCCGCTTTCTGTGCACGTGAATCCTTAGGAAAGGAAGTCACAATAATCCATGAGTGCTGTTTCTTTTGTCCTCTGCCCATCTCAGACTATGAAGTGTATTCTTAATACTGCAGACCTGATTTCTTGCATAAAATAATTGGGCCAAGGCTATTGGGCCAAGGTGCTCCTCTTGCCAGATATCTAGTAATGCATTATTATATCATAGCCCCTGGCATGTTAACATTCTCAATGTGAATCTATCATGTACTGTATGATAAAAATAATGAAGTTAGAAGACCATAAAGACAATCCAAATTTTTTCTAGGGCAAAAAGAAGAAAAAGGTCATAAAATGGTCCCAAGCTGTCACAGGGGCTGTAGCCTTTACAAAAGGTCTTACTATGTACCATTTAGGTACAGATATTTAAACATTGGGTACCCACATGTACCTTTGAGGTACTAATATGAACTCTTAAGGTGCAAATGTGTACTTTTTGAAAGTGTACTACCCGAACCGTTTTTTTTTCTGGCAGTGTAGTTGTAGTATTTACCATAAGAAATATGTGTCATTCTCGTGATTGGCTCTTCACTATTCATGGTTCTCTAATGCATCCTTCCTTTTACCAGCTCTATTATTTCAAGTGAAATCCGCACCAATTAATCTGACAAAGTGTTCTATGAATCAATATAATGTCCAAACAATTCGACTTCAATGTCCATCAATTTTAATGTGATTGTTCTCACAAAGAGTAAGCTGCGCCTTTTAAGTACGAGAATATCTCATCTTTTGTGTGAAAAGGCAATTGTTGGCTTTCCTCTCACAATGAATGGAATTAGCAGAGGGAATTTCATTCTTACAAGTGAGGTGTAAATCTCAAACCATGACAAGAATTTGCCTCTCAGTAGTCTGGCACAGTTCCTCTTTATGTGTGCTGTCAGGTTTTGCTGTTTGAGAATCAACCCTAGTGGCTTTGACCTGTCCCTGTCTATTTTTTTATGTTAGCATGGCTACTTTAATTTTCCAGCATGCATGAATGAGGAAGTGTGAGCATCACTTTTTTAACTCAGGTTAACTGAACTCTGTGTTATAACCATAAATAAACATGAATAACCATAGTTACTACTTTGAAACAGCATATGTGCAAATTTTTAACGAGGTGGCTAATAATTAGTATGACGACATTAATTAATTTTTGACCGATTTGCCTTGATGTTGGGGTTAGGGGCAGGGTAAGGGCTGAAGTTTTTTTATTGTTTTTTTTATGATTTGCATGACTGACTCCCCATTTAGATAGCCAGTGATGTTATTGCTGTGTGTCGCCCGTCTCTTTCAATGAGAACTTTCTCGTGTTGCTGGACACACCCATATGGTCACTTTCGCCCATACAGTTACTTTCGCCCGTGCCGCCGGAAGTCGCCAGATTTCCATTGAAATGAATGAGATTGCGTCCCTCTGCTACTGCTGGTCGCTGGCTGTCTGAATGGGGCGTAACTTCGTACAAATTCATACAAATTTGCCAACTTGTAACATATCTACGAATTCTTGTGAGATCAGGCTGGGATATTCATACCAGAAACACTTAATTGTGTAATTAATGGTTTCAACTTACATGATTGCACAAAATGACAAATGTGACACAAGTAAATTAATTACCAAAGAATTTAATAATACACTTACATTACATTATAATATTTGTAAATTGAAAAAAAGCTAGATGTTGAAACTTTCAATATAAACCCCTTTGGGATGTTTAAAATGTCCTGAATAAACATGTATTGCATATAATAGTCGTTTACATTTTGTTCTTCTCACAGATCCATTTTGTTGAATAAGAACATTGATAATCAAACCATCCTGATGAAGTGGACAGAACACAGTTCGCATTTCTTTTGCCATCAGGCTGTGGTGTCACCCAAAATCTGAAACAACAGATCATCATTAGATCTTCAGTGTTGTTTTCTGTGTGATATGATACTAACTGTGACAATCATTTATTGCATAATAATCAGTAAATTTAGTGATTTCTCACCTTGTGGTCAGTGTGCTGCCATCAACCCATTTCCATCTGCCCTCAACTTCAATGTCAGTCAAACCAATCCAGAATCTCACAGGACTAGACATTGTCTTCTTAATAAAATCCTGAGAAGGTGAAAGAGTAGCACATTAATACATCCGCTCACACATTAACACACGTTATGGCCCTGTTTACACCCCTTAGCTTATTAAAGTGTGCTTCAAACAATGTTCAGATATTGAAAAAGGATGCCTGATTATGTCAAATATTTTACTTAATGTTAGCCACAGTCACTGTAGCTACATTCACACCATCAGTGTTAGTGTTTATCATCGGATTGCAAATAAGCTGTTTCTCATATGTAGAGAAATGCAGATTAACACGAAGCAAGCTTTTTTTTACACAATACAACATCGGCATTTTAGGTTGCTTAAACAATTTTGTTCTCACTTGCTCTGTTTTGGTAAGACATTTGTGAAGGTTTTTTTTTCTGGTAGCCTATACAAAATATTTTGGGTCACGGTCGCGATTCCTGAAATCAACACACTCAAATGACTCTGCTTCTCTACAATCCGATTAGTTACTTCTCCCTCACAGCCAATCAGCGCTTTGCATCGTTCCTCGACAACCAATCAAATCATGTACATTGAGTGCATGCTGTACTTGTGGAACAGCAAAAAAATTGCATAATTTCGAGATCCTCAAGGCATCACCAGGACTCTATATACTCAGTCACCCCAGCCTGATCTCACGGAAATCTGTACGCATTTCAACTTCTAACCCCAACATCACAGGGGTGAAAGCAAATTGCATAAACACATATGAATGTGGTCAAATGGTAGCTGTCACTTTATATTATAGATTTACAATGTAAATCTTACTACCAGATCTAAATGGGTTTCTGTGTTTCACTCACTTGTTCCTCTTTGTTGTTAATGATGATCAGATCTGCTCCTCTCTCTCTACAGTATCTTCTGCTCTCATTCCAGTTTTTCATCTCAGATGAAATGTAGTAGTAACTGAACCGGTAATATTTCCAACCATCTATTAACACAGACAGTTCAAATACAGTATCAGCGTCACATTCCACTTCACCAAAAATGATACAAACATATTTAGGAAGATCGAACAACATTTGTGTAGTTAAGTGTAGTTCATGATTACCTTTTTCATTAAAACATTTCCACAGATTTATGTTCTCATGACTTAACTTTGCATTTTGTTTAGTTAGGTTGGTATTGTTGGTTAGTAGCTGTTCTCTCTCTTCTGTGATGTTGGTATATTCGGTTAGTAGCTGGTCTCTCTCTTCTCTGATATTTTTGCTCTCGATGTGACACTGATTGTTTGTATAGATCAGGACACGCACCACTATGACTGCAGTCAGTAGAAGAACACACAGCAGCTCCAAACACACTGTTACTAATATGTTCAACACATGCTTACTTCCTGAAGATGACACAAGATACTATATTTTACTCTCCTAATTTCTTCAAATTCTCCTAAAATTTCTTCATTAGTTCCAGGAAAAATAGACAGTGTATAGCTTAACACAGAAAAGAATGTCATTACCTGTATGCTGCAGTGGTTGTTGTGTGTTTGTATCTTTCATCTCTACAGTCATCTCATCATTCGCTGAGACTCGGTCCTGATCAAGTTGTTATAATTATCTGAGATTTCCGATCTTACAGAAATACCATAGAGTGCTGCAGTCAAACCCTGAACTATGGTAATGGTAAATGCTCTTCCTGTGTTGTTGTTTTTTAAACAGTAGGTTGACAGCTCAACTTTTACTCTAATTTTAAGAAAGAAAAAAAATGATCTGAGTTCAGTGTGTGATATCATGTGACCTTTGAATATAAGATCTCTTTATAGCTGTTTAGGGTGTTTTCACACCTATAGTTAGGTTCATTTGGTCCAGACCAAAAGCAACAAATTATACGTTGTAGCTTTTTTAGCCATTTTGGTTCCATTTCACACCACACTGATTGCTCTGGTCCGCACCAGTTGAAACGAACAAAAATTCAGTCATGTGATAACATCCACATCACTCATTGGCCACATGCATGTGAAAGTATTTCCTAAACTGCTTCTCAATTGGTCAGATTCAACGTCCGCGAAATTCCAACAGAACCCCCGAAGTAAACAACAAGGAGGAAAATACAACGGACACCATGGACAGATGACTGCACGCTGTGTGGTTGTTATACATAGTTTGTAAACAGCACTCTAGACAAACTGTTTATTTCCAGACTAAATGCGCGGATGCGACTTGAAAACAACGTTTTAATGCACTACAAACGGCAAAGCCACCAAATATCTGAGCCTCCTCCCGCACCTCCTCGCAACTCTAGGTATGTTCGCGACCTGCCATCTGGCAATATTGCTAATAGAAACTGTGAACAAACACTCCCTCATCCGATGACTATGGCAGCTGGTTTAGCTCAAAATGCACAGTACTTTTGCAGTTAGGTCGGTTCGATCTCGGATCGTGTTCTCACCACAAATGAACCGCTCTAGAGTTGGTTTGAAAGCGTAGCGAGACCACCTCTTCAAAGAGGTCTCGGTCCGCTTGTTTCGTCCGCTTTTGGTGTGCACCAGAGTTCGATTGCTGCATTTTTACCTGCCCAAACGAACTGCACCAAGTGAGCAGAACTCTGGTATGATTCAACCGAACTAAATGAGGCAGGTGTGAAAGCACCCTTAGTTACAGTTTTGCAGGGTCCATGAATATAAAATATGATGTAATTGATTGATCTCTCATCATGAAATCTAAAGCAAAACTTCTTAAGAAATCATAACATCAGAAAACTGCATAAAGATCCCGCTGACATAACAAGGTGTTTTGTGTTGAGCTGCAGTAGTATTTTAAGCAGAATTATGAGATACTACTAGTATATTTATCACTTAGCAAGAGGTGTGAAGTCCAGCCATTCAGTTTGTCTTTCAGGCCCTGTTCACACATACATGGTTATTTAGAAAAACAGAGACAATTCCCTCGTTTGTGCCCTTCGTTTACTCGCAAACGAAGAACTCGCCTCTGAAACCAAATAATTTCTATAAACTCCGGCCAGAGTGGAGATTTTGAAAATCTTTGGTTGAATATTTGCATGTAAACTGAGACAAACGGATGTTTAGGCAGCCAACGTCACAGTATGCACCAGAGCTCGCAGCTACGGCAAAAGTGCGACCTTGTTCAAAAGAGGAACAGGAAGTGATTTGTTGCTGTTTTCAGCATTCTGATTGGCTTACGTGGGCTTGAGCTTCTCATTACACTGGAAAGGTTGAAATGTCCGTTTATGAAAATGTGACAACTGTGACACAATGGTTTAAAAATGTTAAGAACATGAATCTCCAGCTCTGATATATATCCAGTCTTACAAAAAAACGAATTACAGGATGAAACTACATTGTGATCATGATGTAAACAACTGCAACATCATTAACCAGTACTTTACACTAAAATCATTACAATCATCCATTTCTCTCTCATGTCCACGAGCTCCCGCAGCATCTACAGTATACTGTCACAATGCACAAATGCTGATGTTAATTTTTCAGTCTAGTTTCCTTTATGCCCTCTGTTCCTTCAATCTATTTTCAGCTTTAGTTTAGAGCAAAATGAAACCAGTTCAAAGTGTGGATAAAATGTGTGAAGTCTGATCATGTGACCTTTAAGTAAAGGAAATGTTTAGAGTTCACATTGTTTGCTAGTCCCTGTTTTTAGCGAGTGCTAATGTAGCTCAACTGTCCCTGCTGAAAAAACAGCATCAGAGCAAGACCAGCATATGTTGTGTTTCGATGCTGGTTTGCTAGTACACATCACCAAGGTTTAATATTTCGGTTCAATTTCAAAAAAGCAGCCGCTACATTTCAACGTAAGAATGAAACTACAATGATTGTTTGTCTTAAAATAAATAAATCTTAATTTTCTAATGTATTTTAACTGAAATATGAGAACCTTGATGACGTATGCGGTCGAGCAACGCGACTTCTGGAGAACGCACCCAAAATCCTGTCCGGGACGTGTCCGGTGGAACAACACATCCTCATCCCATGGCGTCAATATTTGACGCCACTTGACCATGCGTCAATATGTTACGCGGAGGGTATACCCTTCGCGTCATTTTTTGACGAACTGGGGACTTCAATACTATTAGGTACGCGAAATTAAACAGTTGTCGCCTGACATTGGGGTTAGGGATAGGTTTGGGTAGGGATGTCATTATGTAAATCTAACCCTAAACCGACGCGAAAATGGTAAGAAAATGGCACGAAAATAGGAAAGAGAATGCAACGGACTCAATAGTATTGAAGTCCCCAGTTCGTCAAAAAATGACGCGAAGGGTATACCCTCCGCGTAACATATTGACGCATGGTCAAGTGGCGTCAAATATTGACGCCATGGGATGAGGATGGGCTGGGTGGAACTGGCACGAATGGCCACCCTAATTGTGTTAGCAGTGCAAAGGTTGTGGTCAAGGATTACCTGAATATCAGCTACATTACTCACATCTCAAATTTGTCTTCCGCCATTTTGAGTACCTGAAGTGGTCGCAAAAGAACTTGAAGCTATCCTTCAATACGTTGTGAGCATCAAAATCACTATTTTTACAACACTTAGAAGGCTCAACACAACATGATACTTTGCTCGAAGTATCACCTTTGTCTCTACACATGAACTCGAGCATTGAGAACATTGTTTGTGTACACAGAGTTTGCTTAAAAGAAGTGTTGAATAACTGACCTGTTATGGTTGTTTTGGTGTTCGCTCGCCGCCATCTTGCCAGTCAAGATCTCCAAATGCAACGTAAGGAGGGAGGAGAGTAAAGAGAACGATCCTAAAGCATAGTTCCATATAAATACACAGATAATTTATTGTTTTGTCACAAGTGAAAAACAATATTGACCTTTTAGTTGAAAAGGAGGCTCATATGAGATTCATTCATTCGCATTCGGAAATCGATTCTTTATGTCTGGCAAAGATGGCGAGCGGACATCATAACAGCCAAAGTCAGTTGTTCAAAACCTTTTTTTTTTTAGTAAACTCTGTGTACACAAACAATGTTCTCAATGCTCACGTTCATGTGTAGAGATCCAGGTGATACTTCGAGCAAAGTTTTATGTTGTGCCGAGCCTTCTTAGTGTTGTAAAAATAGTGGTGGTTCAGTACCAGTGGATAGCAGCTGGAAGAACGCATCAGGGATCAGGTAGGCATCACACCCTAACCAAGAATTTTTTTTTTAAGTAGGGTTTCTTTTCATGACAGTCGAGGTGCGAAATGTTGTCTTTCGTAGCCATTTCCCGTATCCGTAAAAATCATAGACAGTAAAAGATAAGAAACGCTTAGGTTACTCACGTAACCCCGGTTCCCTGAAATAACGGGAACGAAGCATTGCGTCAGTTAGCTGACGCTATGGGGGAAACTCCTGTTTACTCCGTGACTGAAGCCTATTGGTTAACGTCTGTACAAAGTACAGACCAATGACGTTTGAACCCGCGCGCGGGAGGAACGCGTCCCTATATAAGCGCGGTTCAATCGTCAGGAGCTCATTATTATTCGACTGAAGCGCGCAGCCGAATAACACTCGCTGCGTAGACGTTTGTAGCACGGCAAGAGACGCAATGCTTCGTTCCCGTTATTTCAGGGAACCGGGGTTACGTGAGTAACCTAAGCGTTCCCTTTCAATACGGTTCACTTCGCATTGCGTCAGTTAGCTGACGCTATGGGGGAACGTAATCCCATCACGCCGTGCATACACAACGTACTGAAGTGCCTTACCGGAGAGACACTGCGTGTGGCCCTATACCCGGCATATTCACAGCTTTAAAAGCAAATGTGTAAGCACCACATAAATTGTTGACGCGCACACGGTGGGGTTTTAAACGCACCGGGGGCACATAACATAGCACAAGACGGCGAGGTACCGAGCGCGCCGCGGCTGTGCGAGATAAGTAAATTCAGAGACACGTTGGTGAGCTCGCTGAGCGCACCGTGGTGTACACATAAAACGCATGAGCGTGCATGATTGAGCCGAGAGAACCTGCGCTCGTAGGGCAGGGACGTCTAAGCTGTACAATCTGACAACGTAGACGGCGAAGACCAGCCGGCCGCGTAGCAGATATCAAATATAGATATAGATACCCCTGTAGACCAAGTTCATGAAGAAGCCAAACTCGCACAGAGTGGGCTCTATATAGGACATAGCTCATAGAGGGGCGTGAGCCAGTGCGATGGTTTCAACGATCCATCTAAATAACCACTGTTAGCAACAGACATACGTAGTGAGTGATCTGCGAAGCTCACGAACGGCCGTTCTGACTATAATATGCGGCAGAACGGTTCGTAGCGTGGGATTATACAGATACCACAATAGTGTGAACCCAGGTGCACCCTCGAGCGCATCGGGATGCATATAGGTAGTATTATAGTGCACAGATCGGTGAGCTTTCCAAGCGCGCCGTAAATGTGTATTGACTATAAATTGCACGGGCACAGGTGAACACTTGAATACATCGTGAATGCATATAGATGAATCAGAGTGTTATAATGCACAGGCCGGCAAGATTCTCGAGCGCGCCGTCATGTGTTCTGATAATAAATTGTGCGCACACGGGTGAACTCTTCAGTGCACCGTGAATGCGTATAAATAAATCAGTGCACAGAACGCGCCGTGAATGTGTACAGATATGATTGATGAACGTAACGGTGGGCACCCAACGCACCGTGAACGTACACAGATGAACAACAATGTATGTGTCACAAAGCATAACACAGCTGTGTATACAGGTGAGCTTTCCCAAGCGCATCTTATTGTATACCAAAATGTTATAGCGTGTACATGTGAGCTTCTCTAAGTGCAAGGTGGACGCATATAATTAAAAACCATATCGTGCATATAGGTGAGCTAATGGGCGCACCTTTAATGCAACAAACCTCAGTAGTGCGCGAAGCAGGGATGTCGAAGCTGTAAACTGACAACGTGGACGGCGGGGACCAGCCGGCCGTGTCACAATTGTCAAATGAGAAACCTCTAAGACCATGCCCATGCTCTAAGACAAGTGAGCATAATTGTCACGGGAGGTGATAACGTCAACGATCCATAAATAGCCTGTATTGACAGGTGCTCTAGTGAGTGATCTGTGACGCAGATGAACAGCTGATCGTCTGATGTACGTCAGACGTATGTGTCATACAGGACCTTGGACAGTTCCAGAGCGCTGTGCCTCGGGCACCGTCCGCATCTGAGAAATGACAGGCTTATGAATAAAGTGAATGGCCAGCCGTAAAAGCATGGTTCGCTGTTACCGCCGCCGTCCGCATCTGAGAGATGACAGGCTTGTGAATTAAATGAATTGTCGGTCGTAAAAGCGTGGTTCGCTGTTATCACGGCCACATAGATATAGGTAGGGGAGAGAGCCGCCGTGCCTCTGTAGTGAGGAGAAAAGTGTTCCACCGGCGATTCGCGGGGGGTTTTGACTTTCAAATGTCACTAGACAGAATGGATCAGACTTTGCATAAGGACGCCTCGTGAAAGGGGTCCTAGCAGCTTGTGTCAATGTGTCATAAGGCACGTAATGTAGGTCGTGTCCCACGGATGCCATCTCCGCACGCCCATCGTAATGGGTTAATATTGGTAGTTAAGCATGAGATGCGTATCACTCTGATTGAACATAGCTTATAAAGCGATGCAATGAGTTTATAAAGGAGATGACTCGTCAGCTTGTTCAGGGGGCGAGATCTCAGTCTGGTTCGGTAAATAATGAAACCACCGTAGATTGCCCGACCGCATTATTACAATAACACGGTCGAGAGTGCTGCAGTGCTAAATCATCCTCTTAATGTACCGTATTCACAGTACAAGGTGATTTATATGAGACAAACGGCGTTCCACGCGCCGAAGGCTGATTGCCGTCGTAAAGCGTGTTCAACCCACAGCAAATGCTGGGCTAGCTCGTAATGACAGCACTTCATGCAGCCGTGTGTAACTTAAGCAAGCTTCCCGGCCGTCAGCTCGGGGCGGGACCTTTGCTTAGTCAAACTGAAGTGGACTTATGAACAGAATGCCACGATATTCAGCTTTCTGAGGCTCGTTAGAGGGGTACGTGTGCCCGTCTTAAACGAGATGCCGCGCGCGTCTGACTGTGCGCGCGCTTTAAGCTTTGAAACTTATTGTGGCGGGTAGCAAGCTCACTTGAGGTTGATATTACCCTTAATATCTCCGAGTATTGGAGCGGAGGTGTGAGCGTCTTCGGATCCGCTAATATAAATCAGCTATATGGCCGAAAAACGTCATAAACCGCTTGGCTGTAAGCCTTTGAGTGGCCGTCCGGAGAGGGCGCGATTCAAACGCTTGGAGCCATGCAAAAGTCTGAGGCTGTCCTTCCTCTAGGAAGAGAGAATAACAGCCGTAAGACCGTGCTCGTTTTGCGCCATCAGCATCGTAGCGGAGAAACTGAGGTGGGCTGCGAGCGAATTTGGCAGAAAGGTGTTAGAGACACCGTACAGTCGTGGGGTGTCAATACACAGTATATGGCCAAACCGGGGTTTTTTCGGCTAGCGTCGATAGAATTATGGACAGCAGGCCGTGTGTGCGTATTACTGATTGCTTGTCAGTAAGGCGATAAAGTGTTTAGAGTGTCACAAGGTGACTTAGGGCGGAACCAAAAATGGAGAGGAGAGGTTCCGCCCGGGCAGATTTTTTAAACGCACCCTTCACTTCCTGGTCTCCCTGGCAACACAAATCACGGGCAGATGAGAAACAGGTGGGACAAATTAAGCAGGCAACTCGTGATTGGAGGAGAAGAGTGGCAAGACCCATAAAGGTCTAAGGAAAGCCCAAATTGGAGTTGTTGTTTCGGGCACGAGGGCCACTACTGCCTAGGGCAGACCCAAACCACACGCTCCGTCCTCGGAGGAGCCGGAGGACGCCGTTGATCCACAGAGCGCTTAAAGCGAGAGGAGAGAGTACGGCAGCCGAGAGAGGCGAAAGAGGACGGAGCTGTGAGGGAGTTAAAGGGACACTGCACCGTGCTTATTTTTCCTGTTGTTGTTGTTAGGACCAGTGTTGGTGTGTGCTGCAGCGCTGAGTTAAACTCACCGGGTACGCTAGTCGGATTGCTAGACTCGCTCTCTCTCTCTTTGTGCATCGTGGGATTTCGGCTGATGCAGATATTGAAGACCTTACGGGTTGGAAAGTAAACGGAGACTGACCTTGTAGGAATGAAGTGAAAGAAGACGGAACGTGCTATCGTGAGTACCCATCTGTGTAGTGGTGGTATTGACGACTGGAGAAAACGTTATCTGTGTAGCTGGAATCATCATACGGAGAAGTTAACCTAAGGAAACGTGAGATAACCGAAGCACCACAGTTGTGAGTAAACGAATTCATTCATTGAGTGTACCTTGTATATACTTGACCTGGATATCTTTTAAGCGCTTTCCAGCAAGAGTGGGTGGCCCTGCCCCTGAGTCAGCGTGGTGGGTGAGCCACCGGATCTTTGTGTGAGACAGCCACAGTGACGGAAAACAACTGCTAGGCCGTGTTACCATCTCCACATTCTTGCCCAGAGCGAGGCGAAGGAAGACGGGCGTCTATTGTGTGCACTGAGCGTGGTGGGTGAGTCTTGGATGTAGAAATTTCACTTTGAAGTGGTGCTGTGTATATTGCAGTGAGATTGCTGTGTCGTGTCTGACGTACCCCGCCTCCAGTCACTCGCTAGGGGCGCTGAAGAGGAAAACGGATCCTAAAATAAACCTGTGTACGATTATGCTGTGAGTGTGTTTCAGCCTTAGAAAACCACGGAGTAGTTCCTGAAGTACTTTCGTAGCCAGACGCTTGGCGGACTTGTGTTAGGAGTGGCGGTGAAGACCTGTACGACAGGCGGTGTGAGTATTACCAGTTTCATTGCTACTTTACCCGTGTGCCGTTTATCATCACAGAGACAGAGGCGAAGGAGATCCGCTGCCCCGAGGTCTCTACAAAGGGGCGCCCCGGTCCGGTGTTCGATTGCCAACGGGCGTCGAGGAAAGGGCAGCGCTCGACCCGGTGTGACGGCGTGACACTCCCGCCCCTCTGGGGAACCAACGAGTCAGCCGAGAGGGTTTGGTCCCCGGCGCTATCTTGGAAACCACTGTCGGTCGATGCAGTACGCCTAGCCGTGATCGTAAGTCCGCCACCCCGAGAAGTAGAGCATAACCTGTTCAGTCTGTTCATCAATAGGGAAGAAAGCTGTCGTCTGTGGAGGAAGAGAGAGAGAACCAGTGTGAGCTCCAAGGAGACCCGTTGTGAAGGAGAACCATACGTACCAGAAGCTGTAATCAGCGAAGAGGTGAGAGAACTAACCGAGAACGATTCACTGTGCCTTTGTGTCCCAGCTGTTGTCTGTGGAGGAAGAGAGAGGGAACCAGTGTGAGCTCCAAGGAGACCCGTTGTGAAGGAGAACCATACGTACCAGAAGCTGTAATCAGCGACGAGCTGTCATCTGTGGGAGAAGAGAGAGTACAAGTGTGAGCACCAAAGTAACGAGTCGAGGAGGAAAATTCATACTTACCCAGCAGCTGTAGTCGGTGGAGAGGTGAGGAGACTCTCGGGAGAACGATCCACTGTGTCTTTGGGTCCCAGCGGTAGCCTGTGGAGAGAAAGAGGAACAGGAAAGGAGAGTGAGTCGACAACCAAGGAGCTGCGTGGGAAGACGGCGGAGTGCCGCGAACTACACGCAGGTACACGGACGGGAAACAGTACATACCCATATTCATTGTGATTTTATTCTGCCTCCAGGAAGGAAGAGGAGCGCGCCACGGGCAGAGGGAACCAGAGGCGGGAGCCCGTTCCCCGACGCAACTTTCACCCCCCTGTCACTCACTTGCTCGTGGCCCCTTGGAGGACAGATCCAGACATTAGTTTTAATTTCCCTTTCCCCAATCCCCAGAATCTTTTAAATATTTAAACAAATAAAGAATATTGTTTTTATACTTACCTGTTCCTCGTTGTTGTTTGGTCATTGGGTTGGTTTTGGGGACCTCCTCGAGGTGGGAATTTAGAAGGGGCGTGGCTTAACCACTAGCAGCCAGCCCCTGGCTTGTGACAGATTTTGGCGTAGTCGGCAGGGCCCCACCTCGAGTTGAGTAACCAGACTAGCCCAATGACCGACAACGCGGGGCCCGCAGCCCAACCCTGTGCCATGCCCGTCCTGTTTTTAAAGAGACCCTACACCGTTTTACCCGTCCCTACGAAGAGCCCGTTCTAGGGACTAGAACGGATTTGGCGGGGGAGGATGTCACAAGGTGACTTAGGGCGGAACCAAAAATGGAGAGGAGAGGTTCCGCCCGGGCAGATTTTTTAAACGCACCCTTCACTTCCTGGTCTCCCTGGCAACACAAATCACGGGCAGATGAGAAACAGGTGGGACAAATTAAGCAGGCAACTCGTGATTGGAGGAGAAGAGTGGCAAGACCCATAAAGGTCTAAGGAAAGCCCAAATTGGAGTTGTTGTTTCGGGCACGAGGGCCACTACTGCCTAGGGCAGACCCAAACCACACGCTCCGTCCTCGGAGGAGCCGGAGGACGCCGTTGATCCACAGAGCGCTTAAAGCGAGAGGAGAGAGTACGGCAGCCGAGAGAGGCGAAAGAGGACGGAGCTGTGAGGGAGTTAAAGGGACACTGCACCGTGCTTATTTTTCCTGTTGTTGTTGTTAGGACCAGTGTTGGTGTGTGCTGCAGCGCTGAGTTAAACTCACCGGGTACGCTAGTCGGATTGCTGGACTCGCTCTCTCTCTCTTTGTGCATCGTGGGATTTCGGCTGATGCAGATATTGAAGACCTTACGGGTTGGAAAGTAAACGGAGACTGACCTTGTAGGAATGAAGTGAAAGAAGACGGAACGTGCTATCGTGAGTACCCATCTGTGTAGTGGTGGTATTGACGACTGGAGAAAACGTTATCTGTGTAGCTGGAATCATCATACGGAGAAGTTAACCTAAGGAAACGTGAGATAACCGAAGCACCACAGTTGTGAGTAAACGAATTCATTCATTGAGTGTACCTTGTATATACTTGACCTGGATATCTTTTAAGCGCTTTCCAGCAAGAGTGGGTGGCCCTGCCCCTGAGTCAGCGTGGTGGGTGAGCCACCGGATCTTTGTGTGAGACAGCCACAGTGACGGAAAACAACTGCTAGGCCGTGTTACCATCTCCACATTCTTGCCCAGAGCGAGGCGAAGGAAGACGGGCGTCTATTGTGTGCACTGAGCGTGGTGGGTGAGTCTTGGATGTAGAAATTTCACTTTGAAGTGGTGCTGTGTATATTGCAGTGAGATTGCTGTGTCGTGTCTGACGTACCCCGCCTCCAGTCACTCGCTAGGGGCGCTGAAGAGGAAAACGGATCCTAAAATAAACCTGTGTACGATTATGCTGTGAGTGTGTTTCAGCCTTAGAAAACCACGGAGTAGTTCCTGAAGTACTTTCGTAGCCAGACGCTTGGCGGACTTGTGTTAGGAGTGGCGGTGAAGACCTGTACGACAGGCGGTGTGAGTATTACCAGTTTCATTGCTACTTTACCCATGTGCCGTTTATCATCACAGAGACAGAGGCGAAGGAGATCCGCTGCCCCGAGGTCTCTACAAAGGGGCGCCCCGGTCCGGTGTTCGATTGCCAACGGGCGTCGAGGAAAGGGCAGCGCTCGACCCGGTGTGACGGCGTGACACTCCCGCCCCTCTGGGGAACCAACGAGTCAGCCGAGAGGGTTTGGTCCCCGGCGCTATCTTGGAAACCACTGTCGGTCGATGCAGTACGCCTAGCCGTGATCGTAAGTCCGCCACCCCGAGAAGTAGAGCATAACCTGTTCAGTCTGTCCATCAATAGGGAAGAAAGCTGTCGTCTGTGGAGGAAGAGAGAGAGAACCAGTGTGAGCTCCAAGGAGACCCGTTGTGAAGGAGAACCATACGTACCAGAAGCTGTAATCAGCGAAGAGGTGAGAGAACTAACCGAGAACGATTCACTGTGCCTTTGTGTCCCAGCTGTTGTCTGTGGAGGAAGAGAGAGGGAACCAGTGTGAGCTCCAAGGAGACCCGTTGTGAAGGAGAACCATACGTACCAGAAGCTGTAATCAGCGACGAGCTGTCATCTGTGGGAGAAGAGAGAGTACAAGTGTGAGCACCAAAGTAACGAGTCGAGGAGGAAAATTCATACTTACCCAGCAGCTGTAGTCGGTGGAGAGGTGAGGAGACTCTCGGGAGAACGATCCACTGTGTCTTTGGGTCCCAGCGGTAGCCTGTGGAGAGAAAGAGGAACAGGAAAGGAGAGTGAGTCGACAACCAAGGAGCTGCGTGGGAAGACGGCGGAGTGCCGCGAACTACACGCAGCTACACGGACGGGAAACAGTACATACCCATATTCATTGTGATTTTATTCTGCCTCCAGGAAGGAAGAGGAGCGCGCCACGGGCAGAGGGAACCAGAGGCGGGAGCCCGTTCCCCGACGCAACTTTCACCCCCCTGTCACTCACTTGCTCGTGGCCCCTTGGAGGACAGATCCAGACATTAGTTTTAATTTCCCTTTCCCCAATCCCCAGAATCTTTTAAATATTTAAACAAATAAAGAATATTGTTTTTATACTTACCTGTTCCTCGTTGTTGTTTGGTCATTGGGTTGGTTTTGGGGACCTCCTCGAGGTGGGAATTTAGAAGGGGCGTGGCTTAACCACTAGCAGCCAGCCCCTGGCTTGTGACAAGAGACACCGTACAACCGTGGGTGTCAATACACAGTATAGTAAGCACGGAAATTACTCTTTTTAGAGGAATTAAATACCGTTCGCCACTATAGTGAGGTCGCATAGCCGACAGTATTACACAGTATGTTTGGATAAACAGCACACAGAAAACATTTCAGGGCAGTCCAGCCGAGGCGCGACATAACCCCTTTTCTCCCAGACAGTTTCGTTCTCTGTTGATGCAGCTGTGCTGCGGAGACCAGAGCTCAGCCGTTCAGGTGCACAAGCCTCAGTAGTGACGGTGACCGAACGGCTCACGGAGCAGGGTAGTATGTCTAGGTGGTTTAATGTCAGACTGAACCCATCGCAGAGAGGAAGTCTGCCGTGAGGCCCGCGGTTTTGCCGTTTATTAAAAGGGCAGAAAAAACCGGGTATATATATAAGAATGTACCAATATTCAGCGCACTGATATAGGACGGGACTGAATAAAGGGAGGTATTCGGGCCTCAGTATATTATAAACAAATTCGTTCTGCCTCTGATTCCGTCTAAACCAGAGAGAAATTACCAGGCAGACGAAGAATGAGCTATCTGAAGTGAGATCGGCTCAGGCCAGTAAAGCTCTATAATAAGTGTTTTAGCGCTCCAATAGAGGCGTGTCCGCCTTATCGAGCAGACGAATGAGATTGTGCCGCTCCAGGAGGGGAGGGGCATGAAGCTCTCTTATAATGAGTGTTCTTGGTGCTCCAATAGCGGCGAATCGGCCCTATCGAGCAGACGAATGAGATCGCGCCGCTCCAGGAGGGGAGGGGCATGAAGCTCTGTAATCGTTGAACACTGGACAGCTGCATTTAGAGGCAGCGAGCCGTAATACCGCGTGCTAGCTAAGCCGTTAAGAGACCTCACCACTGTGGGGAAAGGAGCGAGGGACTCCGCGAGCGTGGAGCACGAGTGGCTGTGCTATGACAGAGACAGGGGCAGACCGCCCGTGTTTGCTTGTCGTATGCATCTATCCAGGTCTACGGTTCCCCGCTTGTTCATCTCAACAAGAGAGGAACGGCAGAGGGGAGCAGCAACACAGACAGAACAGCCATGCGTCGTGACGGTATCACCCGATGCACTCGGGGGATTAATATATGTGCCAGAGATCTCGCCACTGAATGTGAGAGGAGCGAAGGGACTCTGTAAGCATGAACGGTTGCGGTGTGACAGAACACAGGGGGGGTTAGTCCGTGTGTGCTTGTCTATGCATCCATCTAGTCTCATGGCTCGCCGTGTGTTCATCCCGGCGAGAGAGGAACAGCAGGGGGAGCACGAAACATGGATAAGACAACCAAAGCATAAGCGCGGTCCCGGCGTGGGAGGTGCCAGACCGGTAACGCGCTCGGAGGAAATTCATAGCAGAGAGGCTCACCGAGCCGCTGTGCTGGACGCTATTACAACAGCGCCTGCTCTTTTAGCTTATAGCTTTATATTAAAAATATTGATCTTACCGGGCGGCCGCAGGGGAGACCTCGTCAGGCGTGTGTCCGCTGCACAGGGCTCGTACCACGGCAAGCGAAGGCTATCTTCGGTTCTCGGCCGGAAAGCGGCAGGGGAAGACGCTAGACCTGGACTCTGCTATCTTCGGTTCTCAGCCGGAAAACGGCAGGGGAAGACGCTAGGCCTGGACTCCGCTGCAGGGCTTTTGTCAACGGCGAGGTAAGGCTTCTTCTTTTTCTTCGGAGCAGCGAGAGGTTCGCGCTGAAGGAGAAAATAATGAGCTCCTGACGATTGAACCGCGCTTATATAGGGACGCGTTCCTCCCGCGCGCGGGTTCAAACGTCATTGGTCTGTACTTTGTACAGACGTTAACCAATAGGCTTCAGTCACGGAGTAAACAGGAGTTTCCCCCATAGCGTCAGCTAACTGACGCAATGCGAAGTGAACCGTATTGAAAGGGAACCCGTAAATCGTAGCAAGCTCCAGTCCTTGTCAGTAGCCTACTGGTACTCAGTATGGCGGCATGCAACTGGGATGATGTAAAAGGTCACATGACTGATATTCATGAATAGGCTACTGATAAAAAATGTATACAGTACATTTAATGTGCTGCAAGTTGCTGTGGATAAATGTAATAATATTGACTATATTCACACAGGCTAGTGTACACAGGTCTTTTCAAAACCGTACGTTTTCCTATTCGTCAACAAGCAAACGCAGTATCAGGTAACCAAAACCGCACTTTTATAAAAAAATTCTCTGTACATGTGGACTAGGCCACAGTCAGTTTTTGGGATTGACAGCTGTTTTTACCAACATACAGTTATACAGGTATACAGACTCTTATGTTATCCTGTTCATATAACAGATTTGAGGCTCAAGTTTAGCAAATATGAATTAACTTACAGTTGCTTTGAATGCTTTTTATTCATAACTGAGTATAGAGTAGAGCCAGTAGATCAGTCTACTCTTCTAAGCAAAATGACACCTTCCTCTTCTGATTTCTCCAATCGTTTTTTCTGATCCCTTGTTGTGCGAGACCTGATGCCGTTTTGTTTGATCCCATTTAGATGTCGATGTCTGATGTGGAAGACTTTAGTCCTGACTCGTCAATGGTGGGAAAAGAGTTAACATCTCTCTCTCTCTCTCTCTCTCTCTCTCTCTCTCTCTCTCTCTCTCTCTCTCTCTCTCTCTCTCTCTCTCTCTCTCTCTCCCTTAAAATAACATTTTAAGCTGGCTAGAAAGAACTACACATATTGCCATATGTTTTCTTTCTTTACTGTAGCTAGCTACAATGGTTTTCTGTTAGGAAGTAGATGAAAGTAGATGATAAAAGGTGAAATGACAAAATGCTTTTTGCCTTTGGTTGTGCAAATAAAATAATTAAACAATTAAACTTGCTAATAATTTAATCGATATGTTCTACACTATAGTGGACTGTAGCAATTCACAAAAAAACAATACAAAATAATATCATCAAGGACTTCTTTCATCTTTACCAGTCTCCATCTTTCATAAAGGTTGTTTTATTAGGCTATAGTATACAGAATTTGTACAAACATATACAGCTTACATCATATTATACAGAGGTATATGAGTGAGAAAAGAAACAACAACAATTTGTGTCAGGGCTACAATTAAATACACAGGTTAAAGAAACAAAAATGCCCTCATAAGTCTTTATTGATCTTCCGTAAGTTTGAGATAATGATGTCATGCGAAGGAGCGGGGTCACGTGTAAAATCATCTGATGCTTTTCTATCTGAGGCTGTTTTGTCATATGCCTTGTTGTGCGAGACCTGATGGCGTTTCGTCTGATCCCGTTAAGATGTCAATGTTTGATGTGCAAGACATTAGTCCTGACCTTTTTGTTTCTGAGAACTGATACCTTTCAGGCTGAGGCACAATGCCGTTTCATCTGATGCCTGAGCACTGACGCTGAGGTCTGAGAATGTCCTAAAATGTACACTGTGACATTCTCTTGCATATTGCCTTTACACAACAAAAAGTTTCTTACAAAAGTTAAATCAATATATTGTTTCATGTGAATGAGTGGGTAAAATGATTTTTACACATTTTTGTAGCAAATTCTCAACTCTACACGATCCAGTACTTTTTTTGTTTGTGAACAAATGTTAAGATTGTGTTCATTGGCCTTATTTCAGCAACTTTTAAAATATATATTTTTTACTAACCATGCATAAACATCATTTACTTAAAAATACAAACAAGTACACATATGTTACTTACATATAATTGTAGCACAGTATGTGCTGAATACAGTGTTATGTGATATTAGCCATTAAAGGTAGGGTACCAGATTTGATCCTGAAACATTTTTAGTTATGCTGGTTAAAAGTCTCCTCACATCCTGATAGCAATCACTATGTTAAGTTGTTTAAATGTTTTTGTAGAGATTTGTCTTCTGTGAAAGGCGTAGGACCTAAAAAAATTTCCACCAATAATAGATCTAGTTCCGAACGGACGTTGCCTTTTTTGTCCCGTAAGCGTAATTTGAATGCCCACCGTGCAGCTTGTTCACGCAGACACCATACGTCATTGGCGCGTTCACGTGTGCTCACCTTCTGTCTGTAAACAGGGAGAATGGCAAACTTTTCTCCTGAATTGACAACCTGCACAGGAGCCACAAAATGAAAGACGTCTTTTATAACAACAACAGCAAAAACTGCCTGGATCAGCAAAGAGCAAAAACCCAAATTAACAACGGTAACTTTACTTTTATTTGTAAATTAAAAAAGCTAGATGTTGAAACCCTTCCTATTTAAAACCTCTTTAGGATGTTTAAAATGTCCTGAATAAACATGTATTGCATATTATAGTTGTTTATATTTTGTTCTTCTCACAGATCCATTTCATTGAATCAGAACATTGATAATCAAACCATCCTGATGAAGTTGACAAAACGCAGTTCTCATTTCTTTTGCCATCAGGCTGTGGTGTCACCCAAAACCTTAAACAAAAGATCATTATTAGATCTTCAGTGTTGTTTTCTGTGTGATATGATACTGACTGTGACAATCATTTATAGTGATTTCTCACCCAGTGGTCAGTGTGCTTCCATCAACCCATTTCCATCTGCCCTCAACTTCAATGTCAGTCAAACCAATCCAGAATCTCGCTGTAATAGATATCTTCTTAACAAAATCCTGAGAAGTTGAAAAGGTAACACATTTATACATCCACTCACACAACACAGGCTATAACCCTTTTTATACCCTTAGCTTATTAAAGTGTGTATCAGGCAATGTTCAGATTTTCAGAAAAGGATGCCTGCTTTAATTTGTCAAATGTTTTAATTTACGCTAATACAGTGCAAAAAAGCACAAATAAAATGTGCATAAACTTTAAAGCAGAATTTTTATAAGTTTTAGTTCAGTAGGCCTACCTTTATAAAGTGAACCTCAGATTCAGAAGCAGTACATGATCTGTATCACTGTAGCCACATTCACACAGTAAGTGTTTGGGGTACATGACTGTATTTATTACAAATGTGACTATAAGTATTCCAATGATACAACAGCTTACAGCAACAGCTCACATACTGTCTGTATGATACATTACTCTTTTTGTATTCATTTTGTGTTTAGAGTTTGATCCCAGCTACCAACTCGTCCTTTGGATGAGACGTTAAACCAAGGTCCTGACTTTCTGTGGTCATTAAAAATTCCAGGTTGTCCTTCAAAAAAAGAGTATTGGTGTTCCTCGGCATCCTGGCAAAATTTGCCCATTGGCCTACTAATCATCCCCATTTATACTTATTGGCTATGTGGTGGTGTGTGGTAGGCATTCTGGTTCAATATGGCTGTTGTCGCATCATATAGGTGGATGCTGAACATTGGTGTTGGTTTAGAAGAATCCCCCTTATTATGTAAAGTGCTTTGAGTGCTGCTGCAAAAACAACACTATATAAATGTAATGAATTATTATTATTATTATAGAAGTGTTTATCACCAGATTGGAACTGTTTCTAATATTTAGAGAAATGCAGATGCAGCACGCATTTGTTTACATCGGCATAATAGGTCACTGTCGCCTTACTTTAACCAATTTTGTCCTCACCTGCTCTTTTTGGTAAGACATTTGTGAGTTTTTTTCTGGTATACTGATTTTTGATTGCATATTATTTGCATATTTAATGTGCGCACCTGTAAGCAAACTCTGAACGATGCGTACGCGCATTCTAGAGACATTTAAGGGTAATTGGTGACACACATGGCAAGGAAGTTTAATTTCACTATATCATACATTAGATCCACATTATTATGACGATGAAATCCAGCAGCGTTATTTGTGCATGTACTGATGAGTGATAATTGTTTCATATATACCTTGTAAAATTCAATCTTAAATGAAAAATCATTTTAAATATTTAATCAGCGCTATCTCACCATCACATTGTCCACTACTTGAGCATGGAAAACAGTATAGCATCAAACACGCATCCACTAGATACAGCTACTACAGAGCACAGTATAAATCGGCAATTAATTACTGTGCATTTTTATCATCAAATGTTAAAGTGTGGAAATTCAGTCATTAAGCTCCTGGACAATTGTTGCTCTTTAAGTTATCGTTAAAATAGTCCTAATTATGATGTTCATAACAAAACATAACATGATGTTTGCCTATTACAATAAAATAAATATTTACTCACACATGTATAAGTTAATGCAAGTTGTTAGGTAAAAGGAAATTACTATTTATGTTTTTAAATTTAAATGATTCATTTGTTTATATAGCTGCCCTTTGTAGAGCAGAGGAGAACGCTCGTGCTGCTGGAGAACAGTCTGCATATATCAGACGTGTCCACAAAAGCAAGCAGAAAACTCATATCTATTTTATTTTAGTGATACCTCTCATTTATGATGTGATTTTGGCAAGGTGTACAATAAAATTGCTGTAAAATTATATAAATGCTGCGGTGACCCCCATGTGTAATGCTGCGTGATTCCAATGCTGGAGGATTAGGGCAATGGCTTGCATTTTTGGCCGGGCCCATTTAGCTTACGAGCTAACAATTGGTTGCTAGTCTCATTACTGTAATATGCGGATCAGCATTCAAGAGGTGATTTGCGTGGATTATTTATGGTTAAAAATGGGCATGTACAGGACGGGATATGAGGCAGATTCATTTACCTGCATATTACATTTGCATGTGATCTGTGATTTAAACAGAAACATGGCTTGCTGGTGGGCTATTTTTGCCTTTTGTGCGTACGCAGACTTTTAGTAAGAATCCTAGGCACCGTTTTATAGACCATTTCAAAAGATGTAAACAACACTGGTCCAGAAGCACTTCCTGTTTCAGTTTTTTACCACTAGATAAACGTTGGGATAAAATACATCCAACAGAACACATATAACAGAGTCAAAAAGTTAAACAAACATCTTAAAGATAATGATATATGTGTGAAATAAAAAAAAACAGTCACAAAATGAAACAGGAAGTGCTTCTGGACCAGTGTTGTTTACATCTTTTGAAATGGTCTATAAATGTGGCCTCATTTATCCTGATTATTTAAAAAAATTATATAATAAAAACAATACAGAAACTCCACCCCTAACCTTAAGGTCACAGGGGCGAAAGCAAATAGTGCAACAATAAATGTTGCTGAATGTGGTTGTCACTTTGTATTATAGATTTACATTGTCTTTCACTTACTTGTTCCTCTTTGTTGTTAATGATGATCAGATCTGCTCCTCTCTCTCTACAGTATCTCCTGCTCTCATTCCAGTTTTTAGGCTCAGATGAAATGTAGTAGTAGCTGAACCGGTTATATTTCCAGCCATCTGTTAACACAAACAGTTCAACTACAGTATCAGCATCACATTCCTTTTTACAAAAAATGATCCAAACATATTTAAGAAGATTGGACAACATTTGTGTAGTTTAGTGTAGTTCATGATTACCTTTTTCATTAAAACATTTCCACAGATCTATGTTCTCATGACTTAACTTTGCATTTTGTTTAATTAGGTTGGTATTGTTGGTTAGTAGCCACTCTCTTTCTTTTTTAAGGTTGGTAGTGTTGGTTAGTAGCCAGTCTCTTTCTTTTTTAAGGTTGGTATTGTTGGTTAGTAGCTGGTCTCTTTCTTTTTTAAGGTTGGTATTGTTGGTTAGTAGCTGGTCTCTTTCTTTTTAGGGGTCAAGCCCCGAAGGGGCGTAGAACCCTATTGTTATTGTTAGTTTTCTTATTATTATTATTATTATTTTTCTTCCTCGTTCTTCCGCCGAAAGTCAATGGCAGCCCATAGAACCGTACGTAGGAAAGTTATGAAATTTGGCACACTGATAAAGGACAGTCCAATGTGTCCCCACAGCAAATTTGGAGTCTCTATCTCTAACCCTCTAGCGCCACCAACAGTCCAAAGTTGCACTTATGTTTTTGCTTATAACTTCTGATCCGTAGGTCCTAGAAACGAAATTCTTGTTTCGTCTGATTCCTTGGCTCAAGACGATTCGAATAGACCCTATGACGTCATTTTCCGTCATGAAATTTTTTCCGCCATTTTGAATTATTCGTAAAACCTACTTTTGCGAACTCGTCCTAGAGCTTTTACCCGATTTCCACGAAAAATGGTATGTAGCATCTAGAGACCCTCACGGCAAAAAGTTATCAAAAGAATTTCGATAAACCAATCCGTTGTCGTATAGCGCGTCAACAAAATTTTCGTAGAGCGCAAAAAAACAGATTTTAGGCTGTATCTTCGTCAAACTTAGGCCTATTGACACGACACTTGGTACTTGTGATGCCAGTCAGGAACTGAGTGTGCATGCACAGTTTCGTCGCAGCGCCACCTAGTGGCCAGACAGATGTTTTTTACACCTATAACTTTGGCTGTGATCAACGTATTTTGACGGGACTTGATTTTTAGGAGTCCTGAATAGTCGCCGAGTCCAATGATACCAAACATGCCAGATTTCGCCTTACGGTTAGCCCTGCGCAGCAAAACAGCACTTAAAAAACACGCGCGAATATCTCCGCGAGCGTAATTCTGATTGACTCGAAAACATCATAGGAAGAATATTGCATTACCTTCTGAACAAAAAGTTCTATTGGCGTTGTATTAAAATTTTCATCAGAAATGGCCGAAAATTGCAAAAAACGAAAAATTACCTTTAAATTTTCTGTTTTTACACATAAATGCTTATAACTTCGTAACGCAAAGAGATTTTTTCACCATATTTGATACGCTGATGTACGACCACAGTCTGAGGCTACACAAAAAAAATTGTATGGTTGCACCACTAGTTGGCCTTATAATTGAACAAAACCTTTGAAATCAAGCCACCCTATGGTCATACAACTATTTCTTCACTAAACTAAAGTGTATAGTCATAAAACTAGCTAGATGTAACACAGTTATGAACTGAGGTTGCATGCACAACTTTGTCATTGCGCCACCTATTGGTTTTGAGATAGAAATATGGTATTTTTGCCTAAAACTACTCCAACAGTACATCTAAAATCTTGGGTCATCATGTATTATTCCTTTCATGGCTTGGAGAACATTGGTGCATGCCAATTAACTCCTTAGCAACCAATTAGGATACCCTATCATTCCTTTTTACAAGAGCTATATCTCTGCATCAGAACATAGTAGAGACATGGGGGTGGTCTCTTTTGACTCATTAACACCACTGTAACATTTTGTGAGCTGAGAATTGCCACTGCAAGCACCACTCACATTTTCTTCAGTGTTCTAGTTGTCAATGCTCCTCGAGAAGAGAGGGAGAGATGACACTGAATGAAAACACAGCTTTTTTGCTGATAACTGTTATATTATTTAGTCTGAAATCAAGAGATTTTCCCAGGTTCTTTAAACTGCTCATCCGAATTCAACTTTACATCCTTCTGTGCCCTTTTTGGCTTGACCCCGGCATTGCTGCTTGCAGCTATATTTAGGGGTCAAGCCCCGAAGGGGCGAAGACCCCTATTGTATTTGTTAGTTTTCTTATTATTATTATTATTCTTCTTCTTCTTCTTCTTCTTCCGCCATTGCGGTCTATGGCAGCCCATAGAACCGTACGTAGGAAAGTTATGAAATTTGGCACACTGATAAAGGACAGTCCAATGTGTCCCCACAGCAAATTTGGAGTCTCTAACTCCAACCCTCTAGCGCCACCAACAGTCTAAAGTTGCACTTACGTTTTTGTTTATAACTTCTGACCCGTACGTCCTAGAAACGAAATTCTTGTTTCCTCTGATTCCTTGGCTCAAGACGATTCGACTGGACCCTATGACGTAATTTTCCGTCATGAAAATTTTTCCGCCATTTTGAATTATTCGTAAAACCTACTTTTGCGAACTCGTCCTAGAGCTTTTGCCCGATTTCCACGAAAATCGATATGTAGCATCTACAGACTCTCACGGCAAAAAGTTATGGAATTCATGTCGATTCGCCAATCTGTTTGCGTAAACCGCGTCAACAAATTTTAAGTAGAGTGCAAAAAAACGGATTTGAGGCTGTATCTTCGCCAAACTTAATCCTATTGAAACGACACTTGGTACTTGTGATGCCAGTCAGGAACTGAGAGTGCATGCCCAGTTTCGTCGCAGCGCCACCTAGTGGTAAGACGAATGTTTTACACACCTATAACTTTGGCTGTGATCGACGTATTTTCATGGGACTTGTTTCCTTGGAGTCCTGAATAGTTGCCGAGTCCAACGATACCAAACATGCCAGAATTGGCCTTACGGTTAACCCTGCGCGGCAAAATAGCACTTAAAAAACACGCGCGAATATCTCCGCGAGCGTAATTCTGATCGACTCGAAAACATCATAGGAAGAATATTGCATTACCTTCTGAACAAAAAGTTCTATTGGCATTGTATTAAAATTTTCATCAGAAATGGCTGAAAATCGCAAAAAACGAAAAATTACCTTTAAATTTTGTGTTTTTACACATAAATGGCTATAACTTCGTAACGCAAAGAGATTTTTTCACCATATTTGATACGCTGATGTACGACCACAGTCTGAGGCTACACAAAAAAAATTGTATGGTTGCACCACTAGTTGGCCTTATAATTTAACAAAACCTTTGAAATCAAGCCACCCTATGGTCATACAACTGTTTCTTCACTAAACTAAAGTGTATAGTCATAAAACTAGCTAGATGTAACACAGTTATGACCTGAGGTTGCATGCACAATTTTGTCATTGCGCCACCTACTGGTTTTGAGATAGAATAACGCATTTTTTGCCTAAAACTACTGCAACAACACATCTAAAACCATAAGTCATCATGGATTATTCCTTTCATGGCTTTGACTATAATCACTAGTGGATGTCCATTTACTCTCTAGCAACCAATGAGAATACGTTATCAACTGTTTTTGCAAGAGCTTTTTCTCTGCATCAGAACATCGCAGAGACATGGGGGTGGGCTCTTTTGACTCATTAACACCACTGTAACATTTTGTGAGCTGAGTATTGCCACTAGAAGCACCACTCATTTTTACGTCAGTGTTCTAGTTATCAATGCTCGACGAAAGAGAGGGAGAGATGACACTGAATGAAAACACAGCTTTTTAGCTGATAACTGTTATATTATTTAGTCTGAAATCAAGAGATTTTCCCAGGTTCTTTAAACTGCTCATCCGAATTCAACTTTACTTTCTGCTGTGCCCTTTTTGGCTTGACCCCGGTGATTGCTGCTTGCAGCTATATTTTAAGGTTGGTATTGTTGGTTAGTAGCCGCTCTCTCTTTTTTTTAAGGTTGGTATTGTTGGTTAGTAGCTGGTCTCTTTCTTTTTTAAGGTTGGTATTGTTGGTTAGTAGCTGGTCTCTTTCTTTTTTAAGGTTGGTATTGTTGGTTAGTAGCTGGTCTCTCTCTTCTGTGAGGATTTTGGTCTTGATGTTAAACTGTTGATTGTTTGTATTGATGAGGACACACAGCACTATGACTGCAGTCAGTAGAAGAACACACAGCAGCACCAAACACACTGTAACTGATCTGTAACTTCTCATCCTCACACGCTCACTTCCTGAAGATGACACAAGATGTTACATTGTACTCTCCTGAAAGTTTTTCTCCATTATTTAAAGGACAAATAGACAGTGTATGTACCTCAATACAGAAATGAATGCATTACCTGTATGCTGCAGTGGTTGTTGTTTGTTTGTTTCTGTCCTGATGTTGTGAACTCCCACAGAATCTATACTTTCATAAAAATCAACGATCATCTCTTCCATTTCATTCATTCTCTGAGACTCGGCCCTGATCATGTTGTCATAAATTATCTGAGATATCTGATCTTAAAGAACTATGATAGAGTGGTGCAGTCAAATACTGAACTATGGTAATGGTGAATGCTCTTCCTGTGGTGTCTGTGGTGTTGTTGTTTTTTAGGGTAGGTTGGCAGCTCAACTTTTACGCTTATTTTTGATTAGAGAAACAAAACTGGTCTGAAGTCAGTGTGTGAAATCATGTGACCTTTCAATACAAGAAGTCTTTAGAGCTTTTAAGTTACAGTAAGCTTGATTGTAAATTATTATGAAGTTGTTTGAATGATCTCTTATCATAAAGTCTAAAGCAACACATCTTCAGAAGTCATAACTTTAGAAAAAGCTGAAAGAGCCTGGTAAAATAACAATATTGTTTGTGTTATACTGTCTATTTTCTACAAATCAGATCATCTGAATCACTCAAATCTTTACAATGATCCATTTCTCTCACCTGTCCACAAGCTCTCACTCTCTGCATCTAGCTGTCACAATGCACAAATGCTGATGTTTATTTTTCAGTCTAGATTGTTTTATGCTGTCTGCTTCTTTAATCTATTTTTAGTTTAGAGCAAAATGAAACCAATTTAAAGTGTGGTTAAAATGTGTGAAGTCTGATCATGTGACCTTCAAATAAAGGAAATGTTTAGAGTTCACATTGTTTGCTAGTCAGTGTTTCTAGCTAGTGCTAATGTAGCTCAACTGTAGAGCATTGTGTTAGCAGTGCAAAGGTTGTGGTTGGATCCCAGGGATACAGGCTACTGATAGAAAAAACATTAATTTGCTGTAAGTAGATTTGGATAAATGTGTCTGCCAAAAGCAAAAATATAAGTAAACTAAAACAGGCTCTTTTTATCCTTTTTATTTATAATGTAATAAATAAAGCTGCGCCATGGTATTTTAGATCTCTGGGGTGATACCCTGACAGAAAACTGTTCATACAGACCACAAGTAAACTTATATTGTCCTGTTCATATAACAGTTTTCAGGCTCAAGTTCATCAAATCTAAATTAATTTACAGTGGCTTTACATGCTTTTTTCATTCATAACTTGAGTAAAGTATTTAGTTTGAGCCAAGATTTAGAGTTACAGGTCTGACTTTGGTTATTAGCAGTTCTTTCACTTCTGTGATGCTATATTTGGTTAGTAGCTTGTCTCTCACTTCTGTCATGTTGGTATTTTTGGTTAGTAGCTGGTCTTAGTCAGTAGAAGAACACACAGCAGCAAGCAAAATACTGATACTATTTAACTCATTCCCTGCCAGCCAATTTTTGAAAAGTTGCCCGCCAGATTTTTTGTGATTTTCACTAGTTTCACAAAATGCCTTTCAGGAAATTTTCTTCTAAAAATATATTAATGTCAGCTGTAAACTTGTTTAACTCTGCGGACCCTGTATAGGGTCAGAATAAATGACCACATATGAGATACTGTTTGAAAGTTTAGAATCTCTACTTTCTGCGGATATGCATCACTTTAATATATGTTTTACTGTAAGAAAGTTATTTACACTTAATGTACACTATCACCTCCCCTTCATTTTTATTATCATTTAATATTCACATATTTCATATTTTTCAAATATGATAAACATGGGCAAGTCTCACTTTCTCTCACTTTCATTTGATATAAGCTTTATTAGCTCTTGTGTAGGGATTCAGACTGTGTAAATTTGCTTTCCATTGGGGTGAATGAAGTCAGAAGGGATGTGTTAATCTACAATGAAAACAGTGTGAAGGAGATCAAACATCAAAAATGGTTAGACAGCCTCAACATTATAAACAGCAAGAAAACAAACACTGAGGCATATACACACACATATATTACACATCAATGTTATCATTGTTTTTATTCTGTAGAAAAATGTTATATCTAAATCAGGACTCTATCAGACTTTATTTTAACTGTGGCACTCACAAGCTGTCAAATGCAGCTTTGTTGGACTGTAACATAAAGGAAATGCTATTGGGTATTTAAAAAAAAAGTGGGAGGGCATTCTCGATAGTTCTGCACTGACTTCCTGTTTCAGTTAATATGACGTGGCCACATCAAACAATTCTACACGTTGCAAGGCACTTCAGTGGGCCTTTAAAACCCTTAAAGGATGTTTAAAATATCCTGAATAAACATGTTTTGCATATAATAGTGTTTATGTTTTGTTCTTCTTACAGATCCATTTCATTGAATTAGAACATTGATAATCAAACCATCCTGATGAAGTCGACACAACACAATTCTCATTCCTTTTGCCATTGGGCTGTGGTGTCACCCAGAATCTGAAACAACAGGTCATCGTTAGATTTTTAGTGTTGTTTTCTGTGTGATATGATACTGACTGTGACAATATTTATTGTATAATAATCAGTCAAATTTAGTGATTTCTCACCCAGTGGTCAGTTTCATGCCATCAACCCATTTCCATCTGCCTTCCACTTCAATGTCAGTCAAACCAATCCAGTATCTCGCTGTACCAGATATCTTCTTAATAAAATCCTGAGAAGTTGAAAAGGTAGCACATTTATAACTCCTCTCACACATTAACACACTACGGCCCTGTTTAAACCCGTTAGCTTATTAAAGTGTGTTTAAGGTGCACATTTTACGAAAAAGATGCCTGATATGTCGAATGTGCTACTTCATGATCATTAGTTTAAATTTAGTACCTATATTAAGTGAACCTCAGATTCAGATACATGATCTGCATTACTGTAGCTACATTCACACAGTCAGTGTTTGGGGTTTATTACTGTATTTATTAAACAGCTGTGCCAATCATACAACAGCTTACAGCAAGAGTTTACATACTGTTTGTATAATCGTACGTATGACAATAGCTAAATCATAACCAAAAATAACCAAACTAAAATTGTCTTTCAATTTTCAAGATGAGCATGAATATCACCGGCAAATATAGTTACTGTAACTAAGGGCGCAATCACATACTTAACCATACGGATCCGTACCAGAGTAGGCTACAATTGTCCCCTGCTGTTCTTCACTCACACTATACTTTCTGATCTGTACCCAAGTATGCTAAAGTCATTAAAGGTCACGTTCTTCCTGATTCCATTTTACAAACTTTAGTTAGTGTGTAATGTTAAAAAAAGAAAGTTAGTGTGTAATGTTGCTGTTAGAGCATAAATAATACCTGCTAAATGATAAAGCTCAAAGTTCACTGCCAGGCGATATATTTTCTTTAACAGAATTCCCCTTTCAAAGCATACAGCGAACGGCCGGTTGGGACTAAAGCCCTCTACTTCCCGATTAAATGACATCAATAAAACAGTTCGTTGACTAAACTCCGCCCACTTGAATACGTCAGTCACCAGCTAAACTCAAATGATTCTGCTAAGCTAAACTGCTGTCCAATCACAACACACTAAACAAACTACACAATCAGAACTCATTATGTATTTCTGAAGGAGGGACTTTATAGAACAAGGAAGACATCAGCCCGTTTTTAGGACAGTGAAAACAGCCCTATACAGATAAGTAAATTGTGTGAAAAATACAGCATTTTTTACACATGAAAAATGAACATGTTATATTGTGCACTGTAAACACAATCAAAGCTTCAAAAACACAGTAAGAATGGACCTTTAAAATATGCGATTATTTTAAAGAAAACTGGAAAATATCAACGATGGAGTTTATTGTAATTATACATTGCATGATGTCAAACACAACTTCGTTTTGGACTTGGTGATACGTGAGGGCATTCATCTGTCAAATCTTAATAGATCGACAATGGCATTGAATACTTTTTTATTTATAATGTAGTACCAGGCAACCAATGGAATTCTTTCTAGTGGATGACAGCAAATCTTAAAAATGTACACTGATCTGTTTAAAGAGTGTGATTGTCATTCTACATTATAGATTTGTATTGTAAATCTTAATACCAGTTTAAAATGGGTCTGTCTTGCACTCACTTGTTCTTCTCTGTTGTTAATGATGATCAGATCTGCTCCTCTCTCTCTCTACAGTATCTTCTGCTCTCACTCCAGCTCTTCACCTCAGATGAAATGAAGTAGCAGTTGAACTGGTAATATTTCCAACCATCTGTTAACAAGCAAGTTATCAGCTTTGCATTCCTTCGCTAAATGATACAAAAATATTTAACAATAGTTGATTACTTTATTTTAACATAGTTTGGTGTAGTTCAAGATTACCTTTTTCATTAAAACACTTCCACAATTCTACACTCTAAAAAAACAAACGGTGCTATATAGCACCAAAACTGTTGCTTTGGATCGTAATCATAGAAGAACCGTTTTTAGTGCCGTATAGCACCGGTGAAGCACCTGTGTAGAACCATAATAGTGCTTTGTAGAACCATATGTGGTGCTATAGTGGTGCTATATGGCCCCTATATGGTTCTACACAGGTGCTTCACTGGTTCTTCACCGGTGCTATATGGCACTAAAAACGGTTCTTCTATGATTACGATCCAAAGCAACAGTTTTGGTGCTATATAGCAACGTTTGTTTTTTAGAGTGTATGTTCTCTTGACCTAACTTTTCATTTAGCTTAATTAGGTTGGTATATTTGGTTAGTAGCTGGTTTCTCTCTTCTGTGATGTTTTTGTTCTGAAACTGTTGATTGTTTGTATTGATGAGGACACACAGCACTATAACTGCAGTCAGTAGAAGAACACACAGCAGCACCAAACACACTGTAACTGATCTGTAACTTCTGTTCATCACACGCTCACTTCCTGAAGATGAAAAGATGCTACATTTTACTATTCTGAAGTTTCTTCATAAGTAACAGGATAAATACTGAGTATCTATAATTTCACAAAGAAAGGAATGTTGTTACCTGTATGCTGCAGTGTTTGTTGTGTGTTTGTATCTGTCCTGACGTTGTGATCTCTCACAGAATCTATGTTTTCATAAAAATCCATGACCATATTCAGAGAACTCTTCATCATGTTGTCATAAATGTCAGAGAAATCTCAGAGATTTCTGAACTTACAGAAATACGTTAAAGTGATGCAGTCAAACACTGAACTATGATAATGGTCTTCCTGTGTTGTTTTTTACGGTAGGTTCGCTGCTCAACTTTAACTCAAATTTTTGATCAGAAAACCAAAACCGATCTAAGGTCAGTGTGTGAATGCATGTGACTTTTGAATAAAATAACTCATTTGTTTAGTTACAATTAGTTCTACCATCAACATGAAAATGCTTTACAATGAATATATACACTTTTCCAGGTTCTGTATGTGACTGAATCTACTGTAATATAATTAACCACTTTACTTTCACCCTTTTGAGTGGGTGGTGAAAAGTTGATGTGCACCTTCAAATTAATATAACGCTGGCATTTTTGGTCTAGAAGCCTAAATAAGATTGTTGGTCTCATTTTACACAGAAAATTTGTTATAGCAGTTTGAATTTATTTTAATAAAAAAAAATGAAATAACATATTAATTTGATAAATAAAATTATAAAAATTTAAACATTTTACAAAAGTCATAATGTAAACATGAGGCCATAAGTTTCAAGTAGTTGGGATCCAAATTTCAAGTTAAAATCACAAAAAATAAGGTTTAAGTCATACTTTTAGTGGTTTTACCAACAACGGCCACTAGGTGTCAATGGTTTGCTGCATACTCTTGTCACAAATTAATAAATTACTGTCCCTGCATTATTATTATTGCTAAATCTTTAAAATATGAGTACTTACATTCCTAGACCTTTTCAATTATATATAGTTTGTCAAGATTTTTAGGTGAAGGATAGGGTATTAGTGTTAAAAATATCTAAAAACAATGTGGGCCCACTAGAGGCCCCATGATCTTTTAGAAAATGACATTATGTCAATCTTTTCCCAAAATTATGATGGCATATTGAAAACTACACTCTTGAAGCTTTCCAACGATATATAGTTTGTCATGATTCAATAAGAATTTATATGCAAAACACTGAAGTAATTGTAGGTATCCCACTGTTTAATCATGACAAATTACAAAATGAGTTACAGAATGAATAGAAGACAAACAAAAACTGAAAACCCCTTTATGAATTTTATATATTTATAAATGGTATATGTATTGCATAAAAAACTGCTGGGTTATTTTTAACCCAGTGCTGGGTCAAAAGATGGAGCCGTTGGGTTCAATTAACCCAGAAAATGTTTAGATTTCACCCAACAATGGGATAAAAAAACCCAGGTTTAATCAATCATAACCTAATGGGTTGGGTTTGTCTCTTTTTGACCCATAGATGGGTTGAAAATCACCCAGCATTTTTTTGATACTTTCTATATGGGAGTTTGACTGAGTTTTTCAAACTTGCAATAAGCTTTTAATCATTCTAGCAATGCTGACTCACACTGTAAGAACGCTTTTACACACAAAGGAATTTTA
Organism: Paramisgurnus dabryanus; assembly: GCF_030506205.2. NCBI lineage: Eukaryota > Metazoa > Chordata > Actinopteri > Cypriniformes > Cobitidae > Paramisgurnus > Paramisgurnus dabryanus. The sequence continues at coordinate 14,922,022 of NC_133346.1, forward strand.
AACATGTTAAAAATAAAAAATAAACATCTTAAGTTGGGGCACCTATGGTATAAGTGGACTGTTTGTCTCTGGTATCAATCTGTCCTTACTGCACATAGGTTACCTAATCATAATGCGGTTTGCCAGTCTAATATTAAATGTTAGTATATTGGGATCGAAAATTACTATTTGCATAAAAACATTTCCACAGTGTATTGTTCTTTTGATTCAGTTTTAGTCCATTTTAGGGGGCTTCAGCCCATCATTTGTATTTTTTTTTTCAAAATTAAAATGAATCCAAAATTACAGGACATGTTAATAAGAAAAAATATATTTTATTACAAATAAAAATAAAATTGTATTCACTTGGCTATTCTGCATGATTTGCCAGTTTCACAACCTGTTTATTTGAAAGGAGAAGCACAGCAGCTGTGCTGCCTCTTATCTGAAGCAAGGGTTGGCGAACTTAACTCAAAGTTATTTACCTGGTTGCCTTAAAATTTTGAGTTGAGTAAAAAAGTTGTGTAACAATCACAGTCAACTAATATTTTGCATTAAAGTTAAATTAAAGCAACCATGTAACTTACATTTTTAAGTTGAACCATCAAATATTTTTTACAGTCAGAGAAACTCATGTAACCAGTGTTTTCTTTTTATCCCCATTTTTTAAATAGTAGTTAAAACAATGAAATGAAACCATTAGTGGTCAATGTGTGACCACCTGAGATCATGTGACATCCAGCAAGTACTAAAAGCTTAAAGCTGCATATAAAGTTATGCATGTGCACAATCAATTTATTGGCAATAAAACAATATGTCGATGTTATACTGTATGATTATTATCAAGAGAGCACTGCTGCAGACACAAAAAGTGATCTATGACATATCTGGACCCTAAGGCAATATAATATCCCCTAGAAATTTTAGAATAAAAAAAAGTTTTTCTCACAGATCCATTTATAAGCCTCAGCACATGAGCGATCATACCACCAATGTATATAGGATGCAGCACAGTTCTTTGGTCTAAGGCCACTAGGTCTATTAGACACCCAGAAACTGAAACAACAAATCATCATTAAATCTTCAGTGTTATTTTCTGTGTGATATATTGACTGTTAGAATCAATTATTGGACAATAAACAGTTTAATTGATTGATTTCTCACCTAGAGCTCAGTGTGCTGCCATCAACCCATTTCCATCTGCCCTCGTAACTAATGTGAGTTAGACCAACCCAGAGTAGGTCCGTACCAGAATTATTCTGGATAAAATCCTAAAAATATAAAAATATACTTTTGTATTGAAACATAGTTTTTTCTGACTTCCTATCACCTGCAGCAGATATCCTGTTTTACTCACTTGTTCCTCTTTGTTGTTAATGATGATCAGATCTGCTCCTCTCTCTCTACAGTATCTTCTGCTCTCAGTCCAGCTCTTCTTCTCAGATGAAATGAAGTACAAACTGGATTGATAGTTAATCCATCCATCTGTAAACACAAACAGTTCAGCTGAAACACTTCCTACCCACACAAAATTATGCCGTTTATGATGCTTTTTATACTTTTGTGTATGATATAAAATATTTGATATACACCGATAAGCCATAATGTTAAAGGATAATTCCGGTATTTAACCCTTTGAGTCTCATTTCTGGTTTGTTTTGGATGAACTACAGTGATGGACATAGAAATTTTGACCATGGGTCGTGTCTTGAGTTTTTGAGTCGTTTAGAAGCGTCTCTTGACTGCTTCAGAATGGAAGTCAATGACCATGCACAAACATGTCATTAAAACAACACTGAACGTTCATTTTCAAAACTATACTACTCACCGAGTGGTTCGTGGTGTTCGTTGATGATTAAAAACAAATATATTGGCGCAATGTATGATTTCAATCCGTGTTATTTGCTGTCCGGCATCCGTCAAAAATAGAAGCTCTGCGTATTTGTGCCGGAGGGCTGCGGATGGCCGGAGCTGTGATGGATTCGGAGCACAGTCAGTGGAAATAAACACATTGACTTGAATGGAAACCGACTGACTCCGCCGCCGTTCCGCAGTGGATCCGCAGCCGTTCCGCAGTCGGTGGAAATCCGGGGTGAAGCGTTAGCACACTCCCGACCACTTGATGGCGACAACCACTTTGCCATACAAGTATGTTCGGTGTCTAGCGTATAGACAGTCACAATCGAGCTCAACTTCAAACCTAAAGCTGGTCAATGAGCCATCAAATATGGAAAAAATTTCTTCTGAGAGAAACCGAGCGAAAAAACTACAACCACATGTAAACAGACCCTTTTCTGTTTCCCGGCGGCGGAGTGATATATCAGTGAGCAATGAGTCTTCCAAGAGAAGTCAATGGAATTTTACAAAATGCCAAATAAAACACGACAGAAACTGTATTTCGCTACACAACTTGTTTTTAATCATCAACGAACACCACGAACCACTCGGTGAGTAGTACAGTTTTGAAAATGAACATTAAGTGTTGTTTTAATGACATGTTTGTGCATGGTCATTGACTTCCATTCTGAGTCAAGAGACGCTTCTAAACGAGTCAAAAACTCAAGACACGACCCATTGTCAAAATTTCAGTGTCCATCACTGTAGTTCATCCAAAACAAACCAGAAATGAGACTCAAAGTGTTAAATACCGGAATTATCCTTTAAGAGTATGACTACCAAGTTTCCTAGAGCAGTATACTTTGTAAGGACCAGCTTTCAGTAGAGTGTTTGATGTGAATGGGAAAAGCTGACGATTTATCAAATTTTTAAAGAGGACAGATTGAACAGCTCGCCCTATGGGTTGTTCAGATGACACTGTAGTGAGTACATCAACAGTGGTGCATGAATCCCTGTCAGTGATGGCCATTACCAACAAAAAAATCAAGGAATCATTAAGAAGTGGCTCGAGGAACATAATTATGAATTTCTGTTAATGCTAAATTTACCTGACATGGACTTAGTTTTGCTATGGTAACTATGGGATTTGGAGGACCTGCTGTTGAAATTATGGTACCATATACCCCAGGAAACCTACTTCCATATTGTTGATCATATCAATGCCTTGCCGCATGGTCACTGTTTTGTGGGCTAGGGGATGTTCTAAAGGATATAAAGCAGGTGGTCATATGGCTCATCTGTGTAATTTTAGTGCATTTGAAGAATACCTGTCTTCATTATTGCCTTTATCTGCTGGATAAATCTTTCATTTTCTTTTGTCAAATTTTTGTACTTTAATAGTAGCTGGTCTCTCTCTTCTGTGATGTTTTTGGTCTTGATGTTAAACTGTTGATTGTTTGTATTGATGAGGACACACAGCACTATGACTGCAGTCAGTAGAAGAACACACAGCAGCGCCAAACACACTGTAACTGATCGGTAACTTCTCATCACACGTTCACTTCCTGAAGATGACAAATATACAAATATTGTTTTAAAATACTACAATGTTTATGAATTATGAATTTTCTATTGTCTTTTGCAAAATCTGACAATGTTCCCATTTTTGCAAATATATACACATTTAAAAAATGGCATATAAAGTTAGTATACAAACACAGCTGTAATAGTAAAAGTGGTGAAAGAGTCTATGTACAGTACCTGTGTGTTGAGATGTTGGTTTTGTCTTGGTGACGGTGTCCTCTGTTCCTCTACAGACATCATAATTGTTTATTTCTTCTACATTGACATAGATACTCATCTCCTCACCATCTTCTGTGTCTATATCCTGTGTCCCAGGAATGTTCATATTGCCAAATATTTTGACAGTGTGTTTTATGTTAAGATGTTCTGCGCTGCCGAAAAGAGTTCTGCTTTTGAGTTTTTACTTATAAGATACTGTACCACTACTGTGTTCAAAAGTGTGTGGTATCCTATTGGCTGTTTTTTTTTTATATTTTTCTAAAGAATCATTACTTCCTTATATAGTCATTTTCTTGAAAAATGAAACCAATCAGAGAAGCAGTAGAATGAGGTTACAGCTTGTTAATGTAGTAAAATAAATACTGTATAGACAGTTTTGTCAGACTCTGAACCGCGTCTGAACCGAACTGAACTTCCAGTCTGAATTTATTTATCGGCCTGAATAGTGGCTAAACTGTATATAACTGAGTGCGTTTACATGCACAGAATAAGCGGATAACTATTAAAAATCTGCTTATTATAGAAAACTGTTTTCATGCGTTTACATGCAAATCAATAACCGGCTATGCAGTCAACTGCGTTTACATGGGACTTGGAGAATTATCAGTTTTCTCGCAGGCAGTGACGTCACCGCCTATAGAACACAATAGTCGATCAAAAAGTCAACGACATATCTGTCTTAAGCTGTACTGTTGTATCTCTCCTCGTGTCTGCAGAACCTGTAAATGTAACATGAGCTTTTATTTTCACAGTTTCTCTGCCAACTGCTTTAGTCAAGCGGAGACTTTTATGCGTTGCTTTGCACTTACTTCCGCGTGTGACGTTTATCTTTCATACGCGGAGACATGTGCACACAGACAAAACCGTGAGAAAGCGGGTTAAGGTGTTTACATGCCACGCGAAATCGGCGTAATGAGCAAAAAACTACCTGTGCCGATCGTTTTTTGCTTACGCTGTTTATGGGCTTTCCCCGATTAAAGAAAACCGCTTTACGCGTTTACATGACCCCACGTGTTATCAGTTTATTAAGCATAATCGGCGTAAGACTGTGCATGTAAACGCACTCACTGAAACAAATACCTTGTCGAAAATAAAATGTTTTGGTTTGCTAAAGACAATGGGAGATGACAAGCTTGGATCACAACTATGCAGAGAGGTTTGGCAGCCAGGCATTTAAGGACCTGTAGCTAACATTGTATACATTTTTTACACAGTAACGTTAGCTTAGTGTAGCAAGCGTTAGCAATAGTTTATACGCGTTAAATATGATATATAAACAAATGTTGTTATCTGAAATAAACTACCGTTAAAGGACTTTGTCTACCGGACATTGTGTCAAGTCTACAAAAGCCGTTCGTTTAAGGTAGTTTTATTGGTTAATAGTTGCACCTTTTTAAACTAATACTGTGTAAACCTGATCAACAATGAATCATTCATTAAATTTTATTTATATAGCACTTTTCACAATTGTGTATTAGTAATTGTTAGAAAGTGACTATATACTATACTAAAAGCAAGAGAAACACAGAAAAATCTGAGGACAACAAAGGTATTATACAATTAGGCAAAAAACATAAGATACAATTACTCCATATGTTACTCACATTTATAAACATCAATAAAACACAAATACAATGTAATTATAATGTAAATGTGTATTAAAACCTTTTGTTGATTAGTTGCTGGTATTTGGGCTGTAAATGGTCATTGGGAGGCTTTTGGGCTGATTTTGTTGCCCGACTCCCACACACTACAGGTATGTGCTGTCATGAATAATTATAGACTATTTTGAAGATGTAAACAACACTGGTCCAGTTTTTTTAACATTACATAAACGTTGGGATAAAATACAAAGTTAAACTTTAACTTTAAGATAAATGTAAAAATAAAGAAAACAGTTACCAGTGTTGGGAACGTTACTTTAATAAAAGTAATTAGTTATAGTTACTAATTACTTCTCACAAATAGTAACTGAGTTAGTAACTGCGTTACATCATTATAAAAGTAACTAATTACCAGGGAAAGTAATTACTGCGTTATTTTTAAGTTCCATTATGAACTAGCACCTTTATTAAAGCGGTTTTATAATTTAGAAGAGTGCCTTGGTTTCCTTTTGTTGTTTTTGAAATTTAGCTTATTTCCCAAAGAGCACCTTCGATTTACATATATTTTTGACATTTTGTATACTGTTTTGAACGCCGTAGCCCTCCAGCCCCTGCTTTGTGGGTGATTGTTTTTGTGGTTGTTTTTTACTGGAGGTGCTCCACTTAGTGTTGTGCGTCATTTTTTACTACATCGGAAGCCTTCTCCATTTTACTCTTTGGAGCTTAAGAAGATGGACGCGTTTGCATATTCAGAAGAAGAGGGTAAACGGATCATTACCACTGCATCATTGCTGGATGAAGAGAACACAGCTAGTAAGGTACCAGACAATTCTGATCTAAGAAGTTTATCATATGAACTCAAACGACTTAAAGAGAAGGACATTAAATTGGACCTCAATTCCATCACCCTTTCTGACTATTGGAGGAAGGGTTTTATTCCACGTGGCCTTAGAATTAAAAAGTTTCCAGCATATGGCTCAGGAGTTAATGGAGAATTTAAGAAGAAATGGGAGGCCATTTTAAGCAAATGCTCATTTGATTTGATACTTTTGTTAATTGAAGAAGCTAAGAAAGATAGAGAGTTTATCCAACAAGAGATTGAAGAAATCAATAAGAAATTGGAGGAATTTAGGAGTGACCAATGGACTGATTTACATGCGAAACTCACAGAGAATCTGAAAAAATTTAAAGATCAACTTGTTCAGGATAAACTCCGTAAATTCCAGCGTGATGAAAAGGACTACAAGGAGAATCGGGTCTATTCTTGGCTAGGAACTAAATCTTTCTATCAGGAGCCATACACTGTAAAAAATGATTTGTTGACCCAACTTGACTTGGTCAAGTCATCTTATTGCATTGACCCAGTTAAGTTTAGCCAACATTAGGAGTAAAGTTAACTCAACTTATATGTATTTGTTGAAATAACTTGCAGTAAATTGGGCCAACGTACCATATCAATTAATAAGCAATTAGATTTTTTTGTTAAGTAAACTTAAAAACATATTGGTTTAACTTAATTTTTCATGTTTTCACAACCATTAACAAAGTCTAATTGACATAAAATAGTGAGTTTTCCCTCAACATCACAACTTAACTTTTTGAGTTTATTAGACTTCATTGTTTTCTTTGACAAGAAGTTCTAGATATCTGCCTGAAACCAGATTTTTTTTAAATGAAATCAACACAACTGCAAAATTGAAACTCTCAGCATTTATTTTTCCTTGCAAAGATATGAAAACATTACACGAAAAACACTCACATATATTCAGCTCACATAAGCACATGCAAACTTCTTTATGCACAGACCCATTCTTAGAGAATAGTATCAGATATTTTCATTGCAGGAACAACTGTACATGAAGAATTCACTATAAGCTGTGTTTAACAACTTCAAATAAAAGTCTTCAATTCCCAATCAAATGGCAGACATGACAAGGAAAGAGAAGCAGGACAAGGTAACAAGAACACAGTCTGTTTAAAAAAATTCTATAATACCAATGTTAAAATATACACCTCACAAAAACACGTGCAAACTTCTCTATGCACTAGGGCTGCACAATAAATCGCATGTGATTGTCATGCGCATCTTGTAAGTAATGCCGGTTCCTTGATTAGTAGTAAATCACCATCCGCTGCTTTCAGATGGAGCGGCATTTACTACACAGAGCCGTAGTTCACTGACATTTGGGGCAATTTCGCATTTATTATCGCGGACGTATCGCCTGCGATATGGCCCAGATTGTCAGTGAACTACGGCTCTGTGTAGTAAATGCCGCTCCATCTGAAAGCAGCTGATGGCGATTTACTACTAATCCAGGAACTGACGAGATGTGCGTGGTATCGCATGCGATTTATCGTGCAGCCCTACTATGCACAGAACCATTTAAGAGCCAAAATAGTACAAATAACTCCTTGTCATTATCAGATATTTTCCTAACAGCTTATAGTGAATTATTCATGTACAGTTGTTCCTGTGTTTAACAACTTTAAATAAAACAGTGTCTTTAATTCCCAATCAAATGACAAACATGACAAGGAAAGAGGAAGCAGAACAAGGTAACAAGTAAACAGTCTGTTTAAAAAAATTTTAAGAATACCAATGTTACACTTAAAGCGATACACCATCGTTTTGTCATATTAAACTATGTTATTACTTTAACTTTAAGAAGAGTCAATACATACCTCTATCATCTTAGTGCGTGCACTTAAGAACTGTGGCGTGTGGCGACACTTTGATAGCACTTAGCTTAGCCCAGTTCATTCAATGGTACCAAACAGAGATAAAGTTAGAAATGACCAAACACATTGTTTTCCCTATTTAATACGAGTATTTATACGATTAAATATGCTGGCACAAAATAAAACATGGTGCTTTTAAAAGCAGGTTAAAAAGGGTAACTATATTGTATGGTGGAATAGCACTTTTGGGAGTACTTCGACTAGCCTGAAAAATCTGCTCCCCTTCTCCCTCTCATAATGATTATAGTTACCCTTTTAAACCCACTTTTAAAAGCACCACATTTTATTTTGTTCCACCATATTTGATCGTATATCTACTCGTATTAAATAGGGAAAACGTTGATGTGTTTGATCATTTCTAACTTTATCTCTGTTTGGTACCATTGAATGAACTGGGCTAAGCTAAATGCTATCAAAGTGTCACCACACGCCACAGTTCTTAAGTGCACGCACTAAGATGATAGAGGTATGTATTGACTCATCTTAGTTAAAAGGATAGTTCACTTTGAAATTAAATTTTGATATGTTTTAGCTTACCTCAGGGGCATCCAAGATGTAGGTGTCTTGGTTTCCGCGGTACTTTCACTTTTGATATTTTTAGGTCAAACCGTTGTTGTCTGTCAGTCATATAATGCAGGTCTATGGTCACTTACTAAACGTTACTTCAAAGAGCATGCACAGAGAAGTCCAAATTAAACAACTGTCCATCGTAAGTACACATTGATGGCCTAAGACACGAAACGAGCAGTTTGTGTTAGAAAACGAACACTATTTATATTGTTTTTGCCCCTTGTACACAACCACGTCTGTGCTTAGTCTGCACATGCGCCGGAAGAGATATCCTGGATGAGTTTGCGCGAGCATACGTAATTGTTTTCTTTCACGTCGGTTTAAACATCCCGGATAAGCGCAAATCAGTACAATTTCTATTAACTGTCTTACCTACAATCTCTGTTCTGTGTAAACAATGAGTGACGTACACGTGCGAGAGATCACTTCCGGCGCATGCGCAGACTAAGCACAGATGTGGTTGTGTACAAGGGGCAAAAACAATATAAATAGTGTTCGTTTTCTCACACAAACCGCTCGTTTCGTGTCTAAGGCCATCAATGTGTACTTACGATGGACAGTTGCTTAATTTGGACTTCTCTGTGAATGCTCTTTGAGGTAATGTTTACCTCATAGACCTGCATTATATGACTGACAGACAAGAACGGTTTGACCTAAAAACATCAAAAGTGAAACTACCACGGAAACAAAGACACCTACATCTTGGATGCCCTTGAGGTAAGCTAAAACATATCAAAACTTAATTTCAAAGTGAACTATTGCTTTAAGGTAATAACAGTTTAATATGACAAAACGATGGAGTATCCCTTTAAAACAATAATATCTAAAATAACAATGGTCTTAAACTTTAAAACAGTGTAACAGTGTAAGTGCTTATAGTAGCAAGGAGAAGAAAAGAGTTTCTTATCTCAGCAACTTGCTCTTCAAAGAGTGAACTCTTGCGGTGCAAGAGTGTGATCCAACTCCAATGAACAGGCGTTGTATCACTTCAAAAGTGAATTTTAATTCCTTTGGAAAGTCAATGTTTAATGCGTACACCAGGCCCATCAGGTTCAGAAAAGCATTAGGTATGTCACTCAGGTGAAGCATCACCACTTCTTCCTCAATCACCAGGGCAACGTCATTGTAGAATTCTGGGAGAGGCTCCATCACATTTTCCACAACCACTAGGACTCCGATCACCACGCCCTTGATCACATCCTTTTCACGGTCACTGGGCTTTGTAGAATGAAAACAAAATTACTATTACTTATAACCAATTTCACAAACAATTTAAAGTCCCCAGACCCCTGCAAATTAAGAGATCTAATGTTCAATTTTCCCTCGTTTTGCCTTAAAGGTTTCAGCTTACCTCGCATATCTTCATGAATTTAGAAGGAGTCTCTCGCATGTATCACGGCAGCCCAAGCAATGCTGCAGTCCTCATCCTTGGGTTTGTTGTCTGTAAAATATATGATGGTTAAAGTACCTCATTTATTGGTTCAATCCTTTGTTTTTCTTTTAATTTATCCTTTCACCCCCTCCCTCTGTCTTGAAAAATAAAAACATTAATTTCAAATATGTACACTTTTTGCATGCTTTTGTTGTAAATAATTTACCAGTGATGTGGTACAACAGTTGTTTGTTACCTTTTGTTCAGCACCAAAATAAGATTTAATAGTAGATGTAACCAGCTGATGTCACTTAAACCAGGAGTGTCTAAGGGTGGTTCACACTGGGCTCGTTTGCTGTGATCTGAACTCCTAGCCCGATTGTTCCCGACCCCGGCAGCATTGGTCTGATTTCACACTCAACTGATTTCAGTCAAACACTGGTGCGTTATTACGTTATCACAAACGTGCATGAAGCATAATAGAAAACAGATTCCACACGCTATGCGCGAACAGACTGAAGGCTCACTATCGCTCGTATCCAAGGTAAATCATCAACACTATCATCCCTTACATGTATTATATTTAACTAAATACATCATAATAAGCTAAAACGCATGCGCGGGTCACATTACTTCCTGAACAAGTGCGCACGCGGCACGGTTTGAGTGCAACCGAACAAAGACCACTTCCTCCAGGTAGTCTTGGCTTCGGTACCCCAGTGCACACCCAAGTCCACATGACAAAATCATACTGTGACACTGTCATGTGGACTCGGATGTGCACTGTTTCAGGAAGAAATGTGACCTGCACATCCGTTTTAGCTTATTATGATGCATTTAGTTAAATATAATACATGTAAGGGATGATAGTGTTGATGATTTACCTTGGATACGAGTGAGAATGAGCCTTCAGTGTGTTTGTGCATAGCATGTGGAACCAGGACAACAAATCTAAAAATCCACTGCCTCCTTAAAAGAGTTAATTTGCAAGCAGCAGAAGCCCACATTATATGACACACACACACACACACACACACACACACACAGCACCGAATTAATAAAAAAGCTATATATTAACCTGTGTTGTTTTCTATCATGTGTCATGCACGTTTGTGATGACGTAATAACGCACCAGGGTTCGATCGAAATCGAATCCATTTTAGTTTGAAACCAGACCAACGCTGCGGGGTCACCGGGAACAATCGCGTTTGGGCTATATGCCACAAAGTAAACCATGATCAGACAGAACAAATTCAGTCACTTTGTACAATTAAAGGTAATTACATCAATGTAGTGCACTTTAAGAGTAAAAATAAGTGACATAGATCTATGAGGAATTTAAAAATCTTTGGTTGCATATATGCATGGTAATAATAGGGCACACAAATGAGATTCACCATTGGTCAAAACATGTTTATAGAATAATAAGTGGTAGCATTTAATACAGATTTATTATTTATCACTGAACATCAAGCAACCTTAGCACCCTAAATTTGAAGTGGATACTGCAACATTAAAGTTTATCATTCAAATGATGATGTGACTTTGCCTTTTCAGACAACCAGGAATTTAGTCAAGTCAATTTGTTTTTTGCATTAATCTTTTGGCAAAGCATAACAGTCAAGAGCTACGCGTTTCACACACACATGCAGGCAAACAAGATCTACGAGTGTGTCATTACTATTTTGTAATCGCACGCGTTAACGCAAACACGAAAATTAGATTCACAAACCATCAGCGAATGTGTGTTTTTGTCAGGATTATGTGGGATCTGATTCATGTGGATGCGCGCGTTAACGCATGCGCGTAGAGAATATTATGATGCAAGCAAAACGTTTTGACACAAATGCAACTTTATATTGATATCGTGAGACAGCATTTGAAATGCAAGCACCTGCTTCTCTTAATTTCTTCTAAAATGCTGCTGTCTCTGCCTATTCCTTCTATCCATGCCCAGCGCGCCACTTATTTAAGTGCTTTATCAATTAGGTCATATCTTTCCTGTTCTTTATAAACTTACTTTCCATCCTGCGGATTCCTTGCTACGTGACATCTCCGGTCTCCGCACGGTACCTGCAGCTGGATCTCTCAACCACCCTTTAAAGACCCGCCCCATTCTACTTCTGATTGGCTAGTTTAGTTTGGTTGAGAGTAAAATATGTGTTCCTCTCATCCTATTTGTGGGTGAACGCATGAACGCGAAATTATATTAATATATCAACGTTATATATATTGTTTTAATTCGCGGCCAACGCCGCACGCCGGAGATCCGGCACGGTGCCTGAAAACTTTAAACCATGCGAAAAAGCTATTTTGGGCCATTTTACACCAATTAACATGCTAAAAAGTAACTGTACATGTTTTTATCTATTTACCAACATTAACTTTCACTAGTCAAAGACGACTTCTCTTTCTGCTCACGTCTCGACAACAGCTCGGTGTCTAACACTGTGTGTGGCTCCTGATTAACGTTAACTTACCAATCAAGTTGTCTTAAATTAATACGCAAACGAAACAAGCCTATTTTTTTACATGAAAGAAAGAACAAATCGGGGTATACTTACTATAAAAATCCATCTGTAGTCGTTCAAATAAGAGCTCCTTCGTCGTCTTTTTTCTCCCGTCAGCAACTCCTGTAGTGATCTCGTCCTCTCGTGCAGAAAATGGCGATGGCGCCTCTTGTTCAAATTCGTTAAAGTAGTACGTCATTATGACGTAGAGATTCTGGCACATGCGCATGAGGCAAAAAAATTGAAAGAACCTATGTTTTGTTGTTATATGAACACCTTATTTTAAGTTTTCAATTTCCCTTCAAGTTGAGGTTGTTATAACTCATCCTTCTGTGTAGTGAGACACTGCAAGTTGACAGGACATGATTTTACTTGTCCACCTGACTAAAACTCAAAATCACTTTTTACAGTGTATCGGAGGGGAGCTCGTACAGTGTCATTCAACTTCACTAGTGAGGAAGAAGACCAAGACACCTCCAATGGTGGGCGAGGTGATACATCGGGAAACGACCAACTCCCCCTAAGAAAAAGGGGGACAAACAAACAACAGAACAAAGGTCAAATAAACCAAGGACGAGAAGAGGACGTAAGAAAACCACCTTATTATCGCACACGGCACCACCAACGGACACGGTTATAAACCTAACAGGTACCCCTCTCTCTGATATACAGTTGAATGTACTAGCTAAGGGCTTGTCCTTTTCCCCTACTTATTATGCTTCAGATTTTGATGTGAAAATAGACTTGTTTAGGTTTTACAGAAGTCTTCATCTAAAGGCATGGCATAAATTGAATGTTACACAGCCTGCTTTAAGATCAGTTACCCCTTTTAAACCTAAATCTTCCTTTTGCCCTATGGTACAAAACACCACACTTAATACTTTTGAGAAAAAGGTTAACTATGAAATAGAGAACATTTTGTCACAGAAGAATACACATCATCAGAATTTGACAAAAGAGGAGAGAAAGATTTTACAAGACCTTTCAAATAACAAGGACTTTGTAATTAAAAAGGCAGACAAAGGGGGTGCTACAGTTGTATGGGGTTATGATCAATATATTCAAGAAGCTTTCAAACAACTGGGGGATACTACATTTTATATGCCTCTGACCAGCAACCCTATACAAATATTAACACAGGATGTTCACAAAATGCTTCTTCAAGCCGTAGAGGATAATTTGATTTCTACACAAGAATTTGATTTTTTATTTAAACCTAACCCTCGGATGGCGACATTTTACCTTTTACCCAAAGTACATAAGGACATGATTAATCCACCTGGACGGCCTGTGATTTCGGGCAATGAGACACTCATGGAACCGATCTCTAAATATGTGGACTATTTTATTAAGCCATTACTTCCAACTTTACCGGCTTATATACAGGACACCACTGATGTCTTGTGTAAAATTGATGAACACAAATTTATTGGACCAGAGTCTTTACTTGTTACCATGGATGTTGAGGCCCTTTATACCAATATTGAACATACACAAGGCCTTGATGCACTGAGACATTTTTTGGACAAACGTCCTCTTCCATCAAACTCCTTTCCCCCCACAGATTTTCTTGTCAAACTAACTGAATGGACACTTTATAACAATGTTTTTCTATTTCAGGACAAGATTTTTAAACAAGTTAAGGGTTGTGCCATGGGGGCTTGCTTTAGTCCATCTTATGCAGGTCTCTTTATGGGCAAATGGGAGGAAGACTTTGTTTTTAATGAGACGAATGTGTTCAGAGATAAGATCATCTGGTGGGCAAGGTACATTGATGATGTGATTTTATGGTGGAAGGGTACGGAGGAAGAACTGATGAGTTTCCATGAGTATTTGAATGCGGCTAATCCCAATGTGAGGTTATCTCTTGAATATGATGTACATAAAATCCATTTTCTGGACTTAGAAATTTACAAGGATGAAGAAGGTTTTTTGCATACCACGATATTTAGGAAAGAGTCACATAAAAATACTCTACTTCATGCTAAAAGCTTTCATTCTTCTACATTGATTAAAAATATTCCTTTTGGTCAATTCCAGAGATTACGGAGAATATGTGATGATGATCATGAATTCAACATGAAAAGTAAAGAGATGTATGGTCGTTTTAGGGAGAGAGGTTATCAGGCGATTACGCTGGATAGGGCACTTGAAAGAGCCACTTCTCTTGAGCGTAGGTCTCTACTACAAAGAAAGCCTGCTGTTTTGAAGAAAGAAAGGGTATACTTTTCTACACGTTATAGTACAGAGGCTGTACGCATACGGCAGGTAATAAGAAAAAACTGGGATCTTTTTCGATGTGATGACATTTTGAGGGATATCTTTGAGGAACCCCCAGTTTTTTCATTTAGAAGAGCGCCCACATTAAATGATCGGTTGGTACATAGCCACCTCCCAGCAAGAGAACAGACCACTTGGTTACCTAAAGTTCCGAATGGTACTTTTAAATGTGGCCATTGTAAACAATGTGATATAGTCACCAAGGTTAAAGGGTTCACTCACCCAGGTACACAACGAACATACCTCACTAAACATTTCATAAATTGTAAGACAGTGTTTGTTATTTATATTTTGAAGTGTGCTATGTGTGATGCTTTTTATGTAGGGCGGACGAAACGTCGCTTTCAGGACCGACTCGCGGAGCATAGATATGCAGCCAGAGTAGGGAATGGTGATTATGCCATGGTGAAACATTTTAATGAGGTACATGATGGTAACTTGGCTTCTTTCTCTGCCTTGGGGATTGATCATGTCCCTTTATCTTCTAGAAGAGGTGATAGGCAAAGGATTCTTAATCAGAAGGAGAGTCGCTGGATTCACAGACTTAATGCAATGACTTTTCCGGGTCTTAATGATAGTATTGATATGTTAACTTTTCTTTAATTTCCTTCTTCTTTTTTAATTTTTTTTTTTTTTTTTTTTTTTTTGTGGTTGTCTGTTTTTTTTGTGGTTGTCTGTTTTTTGATTGCTCTGATACATTGCCTACTTTAGGCCTGTTTGATTTGGAGAGGTTGACCCCACCCACTCTGGAGTGGATCAGCTGGCTAATTACTGTGCTCTTTAACTGTGTTTGTAGCATTTTTGCTACTTGTGCCCTGATGAAGGCCTAGATGTAGGCCGAAACATGTTGGTGGTATTTTTAAGTTCCATTATGAACTAGCACCTTTATTAAAGCGGTTTTATAATTTAGAAGAGTGCCTTGGTTTCCTTTTGTTGTTTTTGTAATTACTGCGTTACTTTAAAAAAATTCTAATATTTCAAATAACTTGGATGCCCCTTAAAATTAAATATGTTAAATTAATAAAATGGATACTAAAGAGAAACCACTAATTTTGTGGCAGCATGTGACAATGACCGCGTTTACATGCACCCTAATAATGCGATTATAATGGGATTTTGTCAATACTGCGATTATACTTTACCTCATGTAAACGCAATAATTCGATAAAAATAATGCGATTAAGCTCATAATCGCAATAAGTAAAGTCGCATTAAAAGAGGTGGCGTACGCCGTTTATAATCGCAGTATGCGTCCATGTAAACGCTTTAATCGCATTTATACCGCACTAATTAAGTGCACGTGTGTTTTAGTCAAGCACCTTAAGCACAAATTCGTTTTAATCTTGACATTAGGAAGTTTTACATGAACTCTGCCAACACGACTCGCTGTCAGCAGTCTGCCTTCATTCAGAAACAGCTCAAATAACACGACAGCAGTGTATAAAACCTTTAAATGACATTATAACGATAATTATAACAATAAATATATTAGTGACCACATCATAATGATAACTTAATGCTAATTCGATAAAACGAGCGCGGCATTACCTAATATTGGATATTTCTTGTAATAAAAACTTTTTTTGCAATTGTTTACATGTCACTGAATATGTACATATGCTGTTCTTGTTGCATTTACACAGCGGGAAACCAGCAGATGTCCTCAACTGAATGAATGTAGTAGTTTGTGTAATAATATCATACCTTTTGGCGTAGTCAGTGTGGTAGAAAAATTTCACAGCATCAGCGCTGGATACCTGAGGTAATTTTATGTTATAAACCTCAGCAATGAATTAGCTTTCTGCTGCATTTTAAGTGCGCGTGCACTTCAAGTTCAAATAGATTTGATTGGCTGTCAATGGTTTATCGTTCATCATGTGCCAAAATCGCTATCGTTATAGTTGTTGTGTGAGCTCTGCTATTATCTTTAATATAAAACGATTTTAAAAACTATATTTTTATATCATGTGAACGCCCTTTACAGGCACTGTCATATTTATATCTTCATCACGGCACCGGATAATGAAATACATCTATAACAACGTGTTTGTCATTTAACGTAAGTAAATTAAAACAGTGGACCATATATGTGAGTTCATCATTTGTGCTCTGCATTGAACTTTGTGTGAATAATCCGAAAATAAAAACTGCATGTAAACCGGAGTGAAGAGGTTAGCTCCAGTCATGTAAACATCTTACTGCGATTAAGACCTTACTCGCATTATTGGAAATAATCGCATTTTTGGTGTGCATGTAAACGTGGTCAATGTGAGGTGCTTTATTAGATCAGAATTACCTGCCACAGACGTGGAGAGACTTTTTCTTCCTGGGCATAAGTTGCACATTACACAAACATTCATGCCTTTCACCTCAACAATGGAAAAGTAGTGCTTATTATACTTTGTGTTTGCGACCGCTACCTCTAAGCTCGTTGTATTTGCCGGTACTGTCGCCGGTGTGTTCTGAGTGATTGCTGTGCGATGACTCGGCTGCCTGTCAGTGCTTCGTTTGAAATGGGGTACAGCAGCAGCACCCGCTGCTCGTTGAGAAGTGAGAACGACGCGTGTTTTCATTTCAGCCATGCCAGAAAAGATCGCTAGATTTGTCCTTGTCGCTTTTTTGAAATTAAATCGCTAAAGTGATAGAAAGTTGCTAAATCTAGCGACTAAGTGACCAAGTTGCTCAGACTTTTTTACCCAGCTCGGAGTCGTACTGTGCGTGCTTGTGTGTGAACTCTGCCTCTGGTTGGCTAACGATGGAAATTAAGCCAATCATCATCAGCTATGTGGTTGTCCCACCCCCTCTAACACACACACACACACACACACACACACACCAACAGGGCTGGACTGGGATAAAAATTCGGCCCTGGCATTTTGGCCCAAACCGGCCCACACTACATACACTGCAAAAAATGATTTAAGAAAAACATTTCTTAGTATTTTTGTCCTGTTTTCAGTAAAATATCTAAAAATTCTTAAATTAAGATGCTTTTTCTTGATGAACAAAACGACCCAAGAAAATAAGTCTAGTTTTTAGACCAAAAATATCAAATTTAAGTGATTTTGTGCATAAAACAAGCAAAAAAAATCCTCCAATGGGGTAAGCAAAAATTTCTTGAAAATTTTTCTTAAACACTAAATGCAAGAATTTTTTTTGCTTGTTTTATGCACAAAATCACTTAATTTTAAAATTTTGGTCTAAAAACTAGACTTATTTTCTTGGGTCATTTTGCTAATCAAGAAAAAACATCTTATTTTAAGAATGTTTAGATATTTTTACTAAAAACAAGACAAAAATACTAAGAATTTTTTTTCTTGAAAATAATTTTTGCAGTTTATAATTACAAATACCACCCATCTTTGCACGCCTTTAAATATGTATAGCAATAGCAACTCCAATTCCACAAAAGCACTAAACCCAATTAATAGCAGGTAGAAAAGAGTGAGAGTTGACACAACAAACACTTCTAGAACGTGTTATTTATTAATGCAATAAAACTGTATAATCCACACTTATGAATCCTAAAACAAGCTTCATGCAATTGGCAAAATTTGCCATTGGATTGCTGACTTATTACAAAATACAAGTGCTGCTTACAGTAATATTGAAAACTGATTATTACTTACAGGAAAGTATTCACTACATTCACTGAACTAAACTAGTGTGATTATAGTAATAGAGATTTTTAACATTATCTGTCAAGTGTGTTGTTATACAATAAACAAATTTTTTTCTGTAAGCAGATCTCCTCGATTGTTTGATTTTGCTTGAAGAGAAATGATACGTTTTGAAACAGACAATCAACGAAAAATCTACGAATCAGATACACTCGTAGCGACAGAGCAAAGAGTGCAATTATTTTATTGCAGCTTTATCACCATATTTTGTGTTTTTGACTCAGCTTTATCAAGGGGTATCCATCTATCTAAACTTGTGTTTTGAAAGCAGTTCTGCTTACCGCAGGCACTACGCTCACTTCTCCCTCGTCTCCCTCTCCTCACTGACCCTTTGCGTGCTGGTGCTGACAGTGCCACCACCGCCACCATCATCATCATCACCAGCGACGCGAGATGAAGGTCTTGCTGCTGCAGAAAACATTTGTGTTATTTTAACACATTTTGCAGCGTCTGCCTGAAGAGCCTGCTTCTTTTTGTCGCGCTGTTTTTCTGCGCCTCCCTTGCGTTTTTTCTCTCTCTCTATTTTGACACGTGAACTGACCGACGATTCATGCTCGCTTGCATAGAGACCAAAGTGGTGATTGGGCCAGCTTAATGTCATTCAAAAAAATAACCAATGGGCTGCTGCTTAAATGTGAGTGGGCCGGTCTGTTTAGGAAAAGAAAGGATGATGACTGTACTGGTCAGTCATTGGGCCAGCTTAATGTCGTTTAAAAAAAGAACCAATGGGCTGCTGCTTAAATGTCAGTGGGCCGGTCTGTCTAGAAAAAAAAGACGCTAACTGGGCTGCTCAGACAAATATAGTATGAGATGTATCGGCCCAAAAAGTACGTCGGCCCACCGGGAAACTGCCCGGTTTGCCAGGTGGCCAGTCCGCCCCTGCACACCAATCATCATCAGTTATTTTTCTCCCAACACACACACAAGAGAAAAACAGTGTCTGGGTGAGAGAGCGAGCCTACATGGGTGGAAATCACTTCAGTGAGAGTAATTTTAGTAACGCGCATCATTTTAATGTAAGTAACAATAACAGAGTTATTACAGGGGAAACAGTAATTTATTTGATTACTCATTACTAAAAAAAATAACTCTGTTAGTAACGCCGATTACTTATAACGGCGTCATTCCAATCACTGTCAGTTACAATATGAAACAGAAAGGGGAGGTTTCCCAGACAGGGATTAGACTAGTCCTAGACTAAAATAAATGTAAGAGCTGTCCAAACTGAAAACAACTTGCATTGGCATATCTTAAAATACATGGGTGCCCTTTGTTTTGCCTCAAAATGCACACAAGTAATGTTTTTAGTAAGGCATGTTTGTTAAAACTAGTTATATTTCCTAATTAAACTAAGGCCTAGTCCTGGCTTAAACTAATCTCTGTCCGGAAAGTGTTTCTGCACAAGTGTTGTTTACATCTTGCAAAATGGTCTATAGCCTGGGCCACACTAAAAAAATAAGAACTTAATGAGATTTTTAAAATGTGAGGGACCACAAACATGACTATAAAATTATCAAACAGTTTTGTTCATATATTGTGTGGAGTGCCGCTATGTGGTCATGACAGCACACCACCCTGCTGAAAAAAATTCTGTGACGGTTTCTATCGTTTTTTTAGCAGGGCACACACCATCAGATTCTCTTAATAAATAACGAGGGTCTCAACTTAGAACACAGGAAATGTTGTGATGTCTCTCGCGGTATCGTTTCCTTTATATGTGACAATCTACAGCAAGCGTGCGTGTTTGCTCTCTGTGTTCCCCGCACACAATTTAATTTCTGGTTGTAAATATTCAGCATGTCACATTGATATACTATAATACACAGGGCCACGTCACAACCTGTGATTTTAAACCCGAAAAGATGAAAATTGTGTTTTTAATGGCTACAGACATACGTTTTTAATATTGCATTGTTGGTGGAACTGAAAACTCTTGTTTGCATCATGTATAGGCGTAAGGAATACGTTTGTTGTACTGCATTTTGGTTTTTGATTACTTATTCCATTTAAATTTGATCACTTGTTAAATTCACTAAAAAACACTAAATGTTCTGGTGTGACATGTATCTCATTTAACTTATATCTTTAATTTTTAATTAAATTTTTTTTCTCACAAATCCATTCAAAAGTATCAGTACATGGGTAATCAGACCACCCTGTTGACTCAGCCAGAACACAGTCTTCATCACCTCCATTACTGTTGGGTTCTGTAGGCAACCAGAAGCTAAAAACAACAGATCTCATTAGATCTTCAGTGTTGTTTTCTTTGTGATATGATACTGACTGTGAGAATCATTTATTGGACAATAATCAGTTAAATTTAGTGATTTCTCACCTAGAGTTCAGTGTGCTGCCATCAACCCATTTCCATCTGTCCTCCTCATCACTGTCAGAAAGACCGATCCAGGCTCCATTACATCCAGTAACCATATTAACAAACACCTATTAAAATAAATGGTTATGTCTATTGCTTAACAGACATGCAAACTTTATCACTCTCTATCTCCAGTCCACAGTATCTTTACTCACTTGTTCCTCTTTGTTGTTAATGATGATCAGATCTGCTCCTCTCTCTCTACAGAATCTTCTGCTCTCAGTCCAGCTCTTCTCCTCAGATGAAATGTAGTACAAACTGGAATGATGGTAGATCCAACTATCTGTAAACTCAACCAGTTCAGCTTTAGTCCATTTTTCCCACCCACACAGAGAAAAAATTATATATTTTTATATTTCCATAGTTTTAGTTGTTTTGTTTTCTAAATTACCTTTTTCATTTAAAGCCTTCCACCATCTTTTAATTTCATCTCTCTCTTCTTTGACTTTGGTATAATTGGTTCGTAGCTGGTCTCTCTCTCCTGTGATGTTGGTATATTTGGTTAGTAGCTGGTCTCTCTCTTTTGTGAGGTTTTTGGTCTTGATGTTAAACTGTTGATTGTTTGTATTGATGAGGACACACAGCACTATGACTGCAGTCAGTAGAAGAACACACAGCAGGACCAAACACACTGTAACTGATCTGTGTCTTCTCATCCTCACAAGCTCACTTCCTGAAGATGACAGATTGCATTTTATTATTTTTATTTCCCCATTTAGGCAAGGGAATTTTTTTTACAGGGAGTGGATAAAAAATGTGAACACTATGCATTTTGTTCAGTCAGATCACAAGTGGATGACGCAAATACAGGTGTAAACGGGGTGTGAAACGTTTTTATTTTACAAATTTAGATGTAGTCAAAGATGCATTTGTGGTGTAAAAGACCGCCTAATCTCCGCCTATAGATCTAATGTGATGTACTAAGCACAATGTTTTTAAAGAGATGGCAGCAGCCATATTACACTGTAGCCCAATAGCTATAGTATTGCCTCATTTGGCTTCCTAGTCATCCTCATATATGCTATTGATTGGCTATTTCTTTCTGTCTCCAAAGTAAAGATATTCAGCATCATGCTAAAAATCTACTTTTGTAAATAGTCCTAGGTTTATTGGGGGATCAGAACCAATCCAGTGTTGAATAATTCTTACACTGAATATCAATAATTATAAAAAAACCTGATAATGTCATGT
The DNA here is from genome assembly GCF_030506205.2 of Paramisgurnus dabryanus. Lineage (NCBI taxonomy): Eukaryota > Metazoa > Chordata > Actinopteri > Cypriniformes > Cobitidae > Paramisgurnus > Paramisgurnus dabryanus. The sequence goes on from NC_133346.1 coordinate 14,943,960, forward strand.
CAACTTGTTGCAACAACACACCCAAACGCTTGACGGGACATGACTACTTTTACTTTACCAATGGTGTAGTGCTGCCTGGAAAAGTGTGTATACTCTTTATTAATGTCCCCAGTTTTTTTTAAATACAGTAGAAGTGGGTATACCCCATGCCATCTAATAAACAAGTAGGTACTCCCTATACCTGCATATACCCTGCACTACACCACTGGCTGTAACACATTCTGAAGTTTGACTTCTCAGAGTTTTTCAGTATACAAGTAAATCGGGTTTCATTATCAGGAGTTCATGTCGGGACAAAAGTAACCATTGCTACTTTTTGCTGCTAATTTAGCGACTTTCTCTGTGTTGCAGCATTTCTTAAAACATATCATAAAGCCACATCTTACCTTTTTAACACAGTCTCACCCCATTTCATCAATATTTGACGACACTTGACCATTCGTCAATATGTGACGCGGAGGGTATACCTTTCGCGTCATTTTTTGACGAACTGGGGACTTCAATACTATTACGTCCGTTGCATTCTCTTCTCCTATTTTCTTACCAATTTCGCGTCGGTTTAGGGTTAGATTACGCAAAATTAAACCGTGTACGCGAAATTAAACAGTGTACGCGAAATTAAACAGTTGTCACCTGGCGTTGGGGTTAGAAACAGTTGTCACCTGGCGTTGGGGTTAGAGTTAGGTTTGGGTAGGGATGTCATTATGTAAATCTAACCCTAAACCGACGCGAAATTGGTAAGAAAATAGGAGAAGAGAATGCAACGGACGTAATAGTATTGAAGTCCCCAGTTCGTCAAAAAATGACGCGAAAGGTATACCCTCCGCGTCACATATTGACGAATGGTCAAGTGTCGTCAAATATTGACGAAATGGGGTGAGACTGGGTTGACCTTTTCTACCTCCACCTATGATTTTGTAGTATTTTAAACCTAATGTTTTTGTGCACATTTTACGAATAAAAACAACTAGAAGAAAGCATGATTATACTCTTGCAATATGTCAAGAATTTATATGCAACCCCATCTTAAGGCATTTTTTAGTATAGTCACAAAATATTTTATTTATTTATTCATGTTCATGGAATCATTCAGCACTTGTGTTACTTTTGACCCAACTGATTTCATCTGTTTGAAGTGAAATTATACTGAAGTCGTTCTATATTTTTGCAAAATACCACCTGTTATTGATAGCACACACTTGTAAATTATTGATCACATAAAAAAATCTCTAACACGTTATCTTTTTTAAATGTTTTCTGAAAAATAATACTCGCTCCCCCATACATTTTACTAGACACTGTTCAGAAGTTCTGTAAATCTTTTTTGAGAATGTTTGCAGCTTACAAATGGTGGTCCAACACTTTACTTTTTTTATATGTAGGCCTATCCTTATTTCTCTTTGAAAACATTTTATGTAAAGCGCTTTGAATTTGTGATGTGCTAGCTAGCCCATTCTCATGATTTGTGTTTTAATAGCACGAAGTGAAAAGTCGTGCACGGCAAATTCTAATCTTGTGTGCATATGATACACCAATCCTTCCCGTTCATTTAAAACGGCGCATCTTTTTGTGTTGTTTTATGTATTGGTTTCTCATTTTTTCTGTTCGTTAAACTATTTTCGCTTGGGTTTGGGGTAGAACAACTTTTTGTTACATAAAATGGCATCCCAACCCAAACCCCAATTCTAACCCCAACTCTAAGGGACAATGGTTTAAAAAAGACAAAAACATGGTGAACCCTTAATAAATGACATCCTACAGCAAATTCCAAATCTAACCCTAAACCAAAGCGACAATGGTTTGTGCCATCTTAAGTGAATTGGAAGGACTGGCGTATCATATGAACAAAAAATTGGAATTTAGAAATTGGAAATAGCTGCTATCTCTTTAATTATTAGAGTAAAAAAGAGATATTTAAATTAACAATAAATAGAAAATAAATCCAATTTTATTTAATGCTTTTAAAATGCATTTGAAAAGATTGTAAAATAAAAATATAGAAAATAATTAAACAGAAGAAAAAAAATTAAAATAGAAGTGTAGTCAGTGTGAGGCAGCACAGTGCTCAATATATTACACGTCTGTAAAGTACTATCAAACATGTACACATTGTGATACTGTAGACTGAACTATCAAGTTTAAGGATTACACATAAAGGTCATTACCTGAACGCTGTAGTTGTTGATTTCTGTTTGTTTTCGTGCAGAAGCAATATCTCTTCCCATACGTCCTCTCCATCTCCACTCTTTCTCTGTTCATTATCTGAATCTCAATCTGTATCAGACGGTCTTCATCTAATCTTAATCTTGTCTGGACTGTGTGATATGTTCTTGCCGTGCTCTTAGGTGGGCATACCTTTTTGCATTTTTTATCCTGCTTTAATTTATGAAATCAACCACAAACAGGAAATATCAGAGATGAATATCATGTGATCATGTGACATCCAGTGCAACAGATTAATAAACACCCAAAGCAGTTTACTGGAAATTCAGTTGCGTTTTTATTGTAGTTTTATTTATATTTTAAATAAGCTTTTATTTTATATATTTAGTAAATTTTTAGTAACTTTCAATATTTTGTCTTTATTAGCTTTTTCCACCAAATCATTTTGGTAATTTGAATAAAATTTTAATTAAATTTAAATAAATAAAGCTTTAGTTTAGTTCTTATTTTGTTTCAGTTAATAATTTTAGTGCTTTACCTTAATATTTTTCTGGAACTACACAAGACAGAACATGGGTTATTAAACATTATTGTTACTTCAATGTGCATAATTTATGATATTTAATAAATATGTTTATACTTGATGTCAGTACGCAGTCCTTTAAATGATTTTGAAACTGCCAACTGTAAAAATTAGAGTTTGTAGTTATTTTGCAGTGAAATAAACCTTTATTTGGTGTTCACAATGGTCTTGATTTACAATAAAGCACATGATAAAAAATAACCCAGCAAGAATAACCCAAACCCAGAATATTTATCCCATAAATGATTAAAATTACTACATGTTGGGTTTTTTCAACAACCCAGCCTGCTGGGTTAAAATGTGTTACCCAACGTGCTGGGTTACTTTAACCTGTTCTGTCCAATATTTACCCAGTGCTGGGTTGCCAATCGGGTTGTTTTTAACCCAACAATTTTTAGAGTGAAGTCCACAAAAGCCATTTGTTTATGTTGTTGCTGCTGAAACTGTTTATAATGCAAGATCTGATTTGACTTTGTTCTATCATGCAGTATTATTTATTATATAAACTATATAATAAATATATTATATTATTTATTATTTCTAAGGTAGTCTTATTGGTTAATAGTTGCACCTTTATAAACTAATACTGTTTAAACAACAACCTGATCAACAATAAATCAGTCATTACATTTTATTTATATAGCGCTTTTCATTTTATGTTTCATAATTATTAGAAAGTGACTTAACATTACTAAAAGCAAGAAAAACACAGAAAAATCTGAGAACAATAAAGGTATGGTAAAATTAGGCAAAAACATACAATTACTCCATATGTTACTCACATTTTTAAACATGAATAAAACACACAAATACAATGAAATTATAATGTTAATATGTATTAAAACCTTTAGTTGATTAGTTGCTGGTATTTGGCCTGTGGCCGGTCATTGGGAAGCTTTTGGGCTGATTTTGTTGTCTGACTCTCACACACTATGTGCATAATTATAGCCTGGGCCACATTAAAAGATTTTAAAAATCTTATCAGATTTTTAAAATGTAAGGGACCACAGACATGACTATACAACATTGTCAATTTAACAGTTTTGTTCATATGGTGTGTGGAGTGTCGCTATGTGGTCATGACAGCACACCACACCACACACCATCAGATTCTCTTTATAAATAACGAGGGTCTCAACTGAGAACACAGGAAATGTTTGTGATGTCTCTTGCGGTATCGTTTCCCTCCTATGTGACAATCTACAGCAAGCATGCACGTTTGCTCTTTGTGTTCCCCCCACACAATAGGATTTCTGATCGTAAATATTCAGTAGTAAACTTTATTATGCTACAGATATGCATTTGTTGCTATCTGGTATGTATTGTTATTATTATTGCACTGTTGGTGAAAATGTGTATAGGCGTAAGGAATACGTTTTGTTGTAGTTGACTGGACACCCCCCAAACCCTCCAGTTCTGTATGTTCTGGTGATGGCTGTTAAACAAAGCTTTTAGGCTATGAAAGCAATCAATTAATTAAGGAACGAGAATACAAGAAAATGCCGACATCTACTTCAGCACCCACCCACAGTTTCCATGAGTCTAACACTATTAAACTCTGCTAATGGTGACGGTTTACCTGTGTAGCTCTGCAGAGCAGACAGGAAATAACCGATGGAAGATCAAGATTGTGATCTACACGTGTGCAGCACAGTAACTTCTATATTTCAAAATATTCTGCTACAGTTGTGACATGCAACCAGTCTCATAAATGCATTCAGTATCTATTAGTTGCATTACTCTGCTGTCGTTTATTTTCTATACTAGCAGTTCCAAGCAAAATGAAACTATGAGATTATGTGACATCCAACAAATACATGAACAGTTTAAAGATGTGCATACAATGATGCACGTAGGCTACACAAACAGTTTATTAGCCATGAAATGAAATTTAGATTTTTTACTGTATGATTATTATGTGTTGTGTGTAAATTGACATGCATGTGTCATGAGAGTCCTGCTACACACACATATAAAATTATCTGTGATGTTTCTGCACTTTGAGCCGACAGATTCTCACATTAACCTTGTAATGGACTTAATATAGAGATGCAAAACAGACTTTCATTTGAACATTGTCTCAGTCAATGTCATGAGTTTGTGTCAGGATCTGTTTGTATGTCTTTGAAAAATAATGTTATTTCCCAGCACAGATTCCCAGCAACCAGCCATGTATTTTTTTTGCCAGTTGTTTGTTTTTTCATTAATTGCCTGCCTGCACAACAATGATCACAACATAGCAGTTGCTCCATATGTCACTCACAATTATGTGAAAAATCATGTGAAAAAAAGATTATTTGCATAATCACAATATAAAAATGATTAAACAGAAGTTTATGATTAAAATGATTTAAAGTTGTCACATGTATCTCCTTTCCCACATTTCTGTAATATTTCTTTATAATTTAGCTTAAAATAATTTTCTCACAAATCCATTTAAAAGCATCAGTGCATGAAAAATCTGCCCACTCTAATGGATAAGACACAGCACAGTCTTCATCACCTACATAACTGTTGGGTTCTCCACGCTCCCAGAATCTGAAACAACAGATCATCATTAGATCTTCAGTGTTGTTTTCTGTGTAATATAATAATGACTGTGGGATAATAATCAGTTAAATTTTGTGATTTCTCACCCGGAGATCAGTGTGCTGCCATCAACCCATTTCCATCCGCCCTCCTCATCACTGTCAGTCAGACCAATCCAGACTCCATTACATCCAGTAACCATGCGAACAAACAACTAGTAAAATAATCCAGGAAGACAGTTATGTTCATTGCATAACCGGCAAAAACAAACGCAAACTCTATCACTTTCTATCTCCAGTATCTTTCACTCACTTGTTCCTCTTTGTTGTTAATGATGATCAGATCTGCTCCTCTCTCTCTACAGTATCTTCTGCTCTCAGTCCAGTTCTTCTTCTCAGATGAAATGAAGTACAAACTGGATTGATAGTAAATCCATCCATCTGTAAACTCAACAAGTTCACCTTTTAGTCCATCATTCCCACCCACACTGACTAATGATGCTATTAACCCCCCAAAAAATTGTGCATAGTTTTAGTGTTTTTTCTAGATTACCTGTTTCATTTAAAGCCTCCCACAGTCTTTTAATATCAATAAATTCATCTCTCTCTTCTGTGATGTTGGTATTGTTGGTTAGTAGTTGGTCTCTCTCTTCTGTGATGTTTTTGGTCTTGATGTGGCACTGGTGGTTGTTTGTATAGATCAGGACACTCAGCGCTATGACTGCAGTCAGTAGAAGAACACACAGCAGCACCAAACACACTGAAACTGATCTGTAACTTCTCATCCCAACTTGCTCATTTCCTGAAGATGACAGATTAATTTTTTATTTATTTCCAAAAAAAATTTTTAATTAAATTAATTTTATTATTTATAAAAAGGCAAATTTATATACAGGGGGTGGACAAAATAATATGAACACCCGTTGATAGAGTGGCTAATATTTTTTTGTGTAAGACTAATTGTGTTGTCCCAGAATCCACCCATCTCTGTGTTCTGTGTTTTTATTGAAACAACACATCATGTGTTACTTTTAACACAACTTGTGTTAGTTTTTTAACACAAATCAACACAAAGTGACACATAATGTGTTAAAAGCTTAATTTACACATACTTTCTAAGAGTGTGTGTGAAATGATTTTTTCCAAAGGTGAAAAATCGTAGGAGCTCATTTAGAAAGCGCATCTATAACCCAACTGTTTGACCGAGATCAACTGTTTTAGAAATTATGAGAAGAGTTCGAAGCAGGTTCGCTACTCCAACTTTTCTGAAACAAATGATGATCTGATAGATGAATGGACACTGTTCAGAAGTTGTGTGAATCTATTGTGAGAATATTTGCAGCTGTATTACAAAATGGTGGTCCAACACTTTATTATTCAAAGAGATTTCCACTATTTCCATGGTGTTCACATTATTTTGTCAACCCCTGCAGCGTACAGTACATAACACATTTTATACGCAAATTCAAAGTGCTTTACAAAAAAAGGGAACATATTAAAAAATAGATTTTTAAAATAAAACATTTGATACATTTTTCAAAGATTAAAAAAACATGATACATTTGAATTTAAAATAACAATTAAAAGAAAATTGATTTGATTTTATAAAATAATTTTTAAATGCATACTGTATAAAAATATTGTAATTAAACACTTAAACACAGTGCTCAACTCTGTAGTATTATCAAACATGTACACATTGAACTATTTCAATGAGTTTAAGGATTATACATAGAGGTCATTACCTGAATGACACAGTTGTTCTCCTCTGAAGCAATGTCTGTTCTGGTAGGTCCTCTCCATCATCTCCAGTCTCTCTCTGTTCATTCTCTGAATCTCAGTCTTTATTAGACAGTGATTAATAATCTTAATTTAATCTTACATTGGCCTGGAATGTTTTGCTTAGGTTGGCTGTACTGATGCTTTGCCCTTTTGCATTTTCATCTTGCTTTAAAATAAAACCACAAACAGGAAATATCATAAATGAATGTCTGTTCCTGTAAGATCATGTGACATCCAGAGCAACATAAACACTCAAAGCAGTTTATTATACAGTTAATTAGTTTTAATTTTAGTTTAGGTTTTAATTTTAGATATAACACAATAGTTATTTAGTATATGTTTACCTTTGTTTTCTGTGCTGTTTGTTTGTTTTGTTAGTGGTACTATAACTAAACACTTTTTAAGCAGTTTTAAGGTAGCCTTCCCAACCCTATGCACACAGGCCCTTACTTCACAATATTGGTTTTACTTTTTTATAGTAGGCAGTTCTCATCTTCACTGTAGTGCCTGAAAAAGATCATATACAAATGAATTAGATATGTAGCTTCATTTTGTATTAATTTAGTTACAAATACCTCTTCCAACAAGAAAACTAGGGTCTGGGTTGTCTGTAAAACTAACCCTAAACTAAAAATAACACCCAGATGCGGGCCAGGCTTCCGGTGACAATAGCAACCCACCTGTCCTCCAACTCATATGACCATATCATTTGTAACTTCTCCATAACACGACCCAGAGCATTTACTACATTAGTGCCCCTACCAACAGCAGGCGGTGCCAGAATAAATGTGTGGGTTTTCATATGAATTGCATTTGGAAATTGCTGTAGCTCAGTTGGTAAAGCCTCACATTAGCAGCACAAAAGCTTAACTATAAAACATAACTATTTAACTGCTTGCACAAACAACCTAGCAGGGTTTTTTATATTTTTTATTGGAGGTCATGCTCAAACAGTAGAAGCAAATTACAGCAGAAGATAAGATTGGTCAAACACAACAGATATAACAAAATCAACAAAAACTGCTATTAGGCTACTATAAAAATGGCCGCTCTGGTGTCGGAAGTCCCTCCTTCCAGTAAAAAGAACCAGTTATTAAAGCCACAATGTGTAAGCTTTTTATAGTAAATATACACTGTAAATAAATCTGTAAAAATTACAGTATTACTGGGTATTACTGGCAACTAGCTGCCAGTAACTAACTGTAGATTTTACATTTATGTTATTTACTGGCAACAGTTTGTTCTAAGTTAAATGAACATGAAACATTTTGAGTCTTTATCTTCTACAGTTACTGGCAACCAGCTGCATAATTACAGCATTTTTTTACAGTGTATCCAAAAAGCACGTGCACAGTGTGATATATTTATGTAGTACCTACATTCTCTCAAAAGTTCTTAAGGATTTCTAAATCCTATTTTAAATAATGGCTCATCCTTTATATCTTATACTTAATATTTGCACTATCCTTAGTTTCCGGTTATAGAAACTATAGCAGCACGTGTGGACAAGTGTAGGAGTGGCGGTTTTACAGCATTTAACATTCAGCTGTTTGCCTTGCAGCTAATTCATTATGATGGCATAAAATAATGTGGTCAAATGTACACGTATTAAAACATTAATTTATAAACTAATCCGTTCCACTCTCCTTCATAACATCATTAAGCTTCACCTTTGTTATTGTGTTGCTGTGAAATAGCGACCTGTAGTGGTGAAATCCTACATATTGTGTCTCTTGAACATAGACTGTAAAAAATATGGACTAGTGTCCGTGACGTCAGCCATAGGTTTGTGAAGAGCTTTTTTGAATCTTAAAGTAGGCGGTGCTAAAAAAAATTGTCAATTTAAGTTTTGTTTATATAGTGTGTGGCGTGCCACTATGTGGTCATGACAACACTTCACACACCAACAGATTATCTTAATAAATAACTCAACTGAGAACACATGAAATTGTATGATGTCTCTTGCGGTATTGTTTCCTTTCTATGTGACAATCTACAGCCATACGGTGTACATTTTAGGTCATCCTCAGACCTTAGCGTCAGTACTCAGGTATCAGATGAAACAGCATCGTGCCTCAGACTTAAAAGCATCAGTTCCCAGAAAAACATGGTCAGGACTGAAGTCTTGCACATCAGACATCAGGCAAAACAGCCTTAAACTAAAAGGCATCCGGTAAAACGGCCTCGGACAAAAAGGCATCAGGTCTCACTCAATCAGACATTGGGCAAAACGGCCTCAGAATACACGGCATCAGACGAAACTGCATCAGGTCTCGCACAACAAGGAATCAGACAAAACGGCCACAGACAGAAACTTAATTTCTTCTCGACAAAGAAAAAGAAAGACAAACATTTTGGATGACATTGGGGTGAGTAAATTATTTGGATTTTTTTTTTTATTGAGTTTTCCTTTAATCCATATTGAAATGTCCATGGTAAAATTAGTTAATGCAATATACAACCTTGAAATTATGGAATGTTCGTAGCCTTCGCATTTGCTTACCGTAGTGCAAGAAATTGTACATAATGTTAGTTTGGGGGAACACACCTAGTCAAGCAACCAATCAAAATGCAACATTGCCCCACAGACTAAAATATTGCTATTTTAGCTTATTATTCACTCTAGAAGACAATACACTACTAGGCAAATGTGATATTTAAATAGCACATTTTATCATTAAAATCCCATTCAACATTAATGGTGATCTGATCTAATGCATTTAAAAAGATTGAACTAAAATAAAAGTGCAGTCAGTGCTCGATTTACTCTGTAAAGTACTATCAAACATGTACACATTGTAATGGTTTAAACTATTTTAGCAAGTTTAAGGATTACATAATACAGAATTACATAATATAGATTATAGAGGCCATTACCTGAACACTGTAGTTGTTGTTTTCTGTTTTTTTTGTGCAGAAGCAATATCTCTTCTCATACATCCTCTCCATCATCTCCAGTCTTTCTTGAATCTCAATCTGTTTCAGGCCATCATCATCTTCATGTGGCCTGGACTGTGTGATATGTTCTTGCAGAGCTCCTTGGCTTAACCTGACATGCTCTGCCTTTTTGCATATTTTTATCTTGCTTTTATTCATAAAATTAACCACAAACAGGAAATATCAGAGATGAATATATTTTGTGTAAGATCATGTGACATCCAGTGCAACAGATTTAAAAACACTCAAAGCAGTTTGCTGGAAATTTTGTTCATATTTTGAATAAGCTTTTACTTTATATATTTAGTTTTCCTTTTAATTTTTATTAACCTTCAATATTTTGTCATTTTTAGCTTTTTCCACCAAATTATTTTTCCTTATTTGAATAAAATGTAAATTAAATGTAAATAAAGCTTTAGTTTAGTTCTTTAGTTTTAGTTAATTATTTTAGTGCTTCACCTTAAACATATTTCAGTGTTTTCTAATTATCATTTACTTTAAGTTTTCAAAAAAACTTTAGGACCATATTTTATTTTATTTCAGTATAGTTTTAGTTTTGTTTTTTTAGTTTGTTTTAGTTAATGATAAAAACCCTTATTTATGATGGACAAGTTTAGTATATGTCAGGGTTTGCAGGCAAAGAACCCAAGCGCAGACTGAGATGGGAAAATACACTGATAAATTTAATTCAAAACAAGAAAACAAAAACCCACGAGGGGGTAAAATAACAATAACAGATAATACAAGAACACTAACAAGGCAAGACTAAACTATAAACACTGAGTTGGACAAGAGCAAACACTAACAAGACTTGACTAGATTGAATCTAAAACTAAACAAGAACAATACACACTCCATGAAAACAGACGATCGAGCACAGGACAGCAAACACAAGGGCATTAAATAGGGGAGCAAATCAAGGGGGGAACAGGTGACATGAATCAAACAATAATGGGATAATTAACGAGGAAACAAGGGGGCAGGGTCAGGAGACGAGACAGAAAGCACATGGCAATGAACAAACAAAGCCAGTGCTCTCACACAAAACATTGGGCTGCCATGATCCTGTCACTATGACTAGACAACTGTGACCTGAAGACAGATCATGACAGTATATGTTTGTTTCAGTGCTGTTTTTTTGTTTTGTTAGTGGTTTGTACTACAACTAAATACTTTTAAAAATAATTTTAATAATACGTAATAATAAGTTTATAGTCTCGAAACAATTTTTAAAGTAGCTGTCCGAACCAGTGTCAGCCGGAGGTGCGTCATGTGAACCTATGTGAAGCATCATGTCAAAATACATTCCACTGCAGACGTGTCAAAAGGGTTTATGATCAAAAAGAAGTTCACATTCACAAGACACTCTGATTACAGATGAGATTAAACAAGTATCTAGCAAACGCAAGCATTTCTTTTATCATAAACCCTTTCAAAGCATCTGCAGCAGGCAAGTAGTTTGAAATGAGGAGCCACACACACGACGATGTTTTGATGTGCTTCTCATTCGTGCCTCCTCAGAAAAGAGGTCACCAGCCGCCACTGGTCCCAACACTGAAAACTACAAACAGGCCCTCACTCCACAATACTGGTTTTACACTTTTTTATGGTAATCTGTTCTCATCTTCACGGTAGTGCCTAAGACAGATCATATACATATTACTTAGATATTTATCATTAATTAAGCTACAAATATCTCACTTAACAAGCAAACTAGGATCTATGGTTGTCTGTCGAACTTCCCTCAAACTGAAATTAACACCCAAATGCAAGACCAGGTCTCAGGTGAACATAGCAACTAACCAGTACTCGTGTTGGCCTTGGTCATTTGTCACTCCTCTTAAACACGACCCATACAAAATATTACATGCCCCTACAGGCAGCAGGTAATACCACAGAAACTTTCAGCTTAATGTTGTGTGGGCTTTTATCTGAATTGCAACTGAAAATTTCAGGTAGGAAGGTTATAAATGATAAAAAGACTTTAATGTTTACATTTGTGCCATTGGAAATTGCTGTCTGTAATCCAGTGCCTACATTCACAAATGATGTACATATCACACGTACCGGTACACAAACCAGGCTGACTACAAACAACATTTAAAGTAATGCTTTATTTTATTAGATGAAAATGCAACAGTGTTTAATGCTGCTGACAGGGAGAGTATGAATGCATTAAATGTGCAATTTACAAGAAATCTCTCAATGAAACACTCTTTATAAATAAATATATTTGCTACAAATGTTTGATGCAATTATTATTTCTGACCACAAAAAAGTTTTGACTTATTTTGTCAGCTAAGCTTACTTTGACATTTTAAGGCCATAATATTGTATTTTTTATAGGGTAAAGACAAATGTAAAGTCAACCTAAGTAATGCTTTTGAGTCAGCCATCACTCCTAACCCCAGATACAGTTAAAGGTATGTTTTAAGTAGGCTATAAAAATGTATACAGATGGCTCATAGCAGAATATGCAAAATATATTAATAGTAAACTATAGGTATGAGGATTAGTTTACTGAGAGTGAACTTCAAAGTGTACTTGCATAAACAAAAAAAAGTGCTACAAGTAAAGTCTGGGTATATCTGTATGTTCACTCATAGATTACTAATGTTGCAATAAAAATATACTTAAAAGTTGGCCAATTTGGTCTCAGGCACTATTAAAATACCCCACACTTCCTAGTATCTTACTATTACATTGATATTACTTATTGCATAAAGTGTGCATAAAAAATACTTGAACTTACACTTAGAGAGTATACTTATCAAAGAGATTAAAGGCTCTCTAAGCGAATCTGCGAGACGTTAGTTATTGTTGACATTTGAACTGTTTTCAAACAGACGGAGCGTAGCTAACTCCTCGCCCTCCCCCTCCCTTCCATGCTTTCATAAATGCGCCCAACGCTCACCCCCAAATCCTTTTTGTCGTTTATTGGCTGGAATACTTTGTTTTGTTTTGTGATGCTAGGTTTGGCCACTATGTTGATATTGCCGTTTGGTATATTTGGTTAGTACAGGGTTCCCACACCTTGGTTTACTTCAATTTCAATGACCTTTCAAGGACTTTCCATGTCCAATACCCTCGAATTCAAGGACTAAATGTGAGGACACATTTCAAGTGAGAGCAAGGTTACATTGTGTTACCTTTAAAGATACATTGTTACAGTTCCCTTTCGAGGGAATTCACGCTGCGTCACTGCAGTGACACTTTGGGGACGCCTCCAAGGGTAAGTGCGTCTGAATGTGTATATCAGATTCAACCAATGGTGAGGCTTAACAACGAAGACAGGGTGACGTGGGAGCCAGGAAGTATATCGCTATCTGAAATATTGCCAAAGACGCCGTTACGGGGGCACAGGAAGTATGGCAAAGGAGCCGATGCGTCTCGTTCCCTTCTCAGGGAACAACAGTTCGGTATATTTGGTTAGTAGCTGGTCTCTCCCTTCTATGAGTTCGGTATATTTGGTTAGTATCTGGTCTCTCTCTTTTGTGATGTTGATATATTTGGTTAGTAGTTGGTCTCTCTCTTCAGTGATGTTTTTGGTCTTGATGTTAAACTGGTGATTGTTTGTATTGATGAGGACACACAGCACTATGACTGCAGTCAGTAGAAGAACACACAGCAGAACCAAAAACACTGTAACTGGTCTGTAACTTATCTTCCTCACACGCTCACTTCCTTAAAATGACACAGGACATTAAATTGAAATATTTTTCAGTAGTAAAAAATTTGTTATTAAACATGCATTATTATTTTTTATATATACAACCTTTGTATGTATCTTTAACACAGAAATGAATGCCATTACCTGTACAGTATGCTTCAGTGGTTGTTGTCTGTTTGCATCTGTCCTGATCTCTCACAGAATCTGCGCTCTCATAAATAACCATTGTTAAATACTCCTTGTTCATTTTCTGAGATTCAGTGATGATCATATTGGCATGAAAAGGCTCAGACATTTCTAGTTTTCTAAAGAAGGGGTGCAGTCAGCGCTTTAAACTGTCTTAATGGTGAATGTTCTTCCTGTATAGCTCCTTTAATAGTAGGTGGCCTGCTTATCTCCTGCTATATGATTTGACACAGCAATCAATTTAGATGATTCAAATTTAGACAACCAATTAAATCTAGAAAATCTAAGAAGAATGTGTAAAGTTCAGAAATCCTATGGCACCTATTTGTATGTTTAGAGCAGTTTACTTATTTTTAATTGTCTGATTTGTCTCATTAACATGAACACATGTTATATTGCGCACTTTAAACACAATCAAAGCTTCAAAAACACAGAAAGAAGGGACCTTTAACTCAAACTATTTGAACTATATTTCCCCCAATAGCTCTGTTGGTACTGCAGGGATAGCAGCCCACAGCTCAGTGTTTGTGTGTGTGCTCACTACTCACTAAATGGGTTAAATGCAGAGGTCACATTTTGAATATGGGCTACCAAAACCTATGTTTTGAATGGTGTCCAGTTTAGAGTAAAAGAAGTGTGGTTAAGCATGTGAAATCTGATCAAGTACAGGAAATGTTTAGAGTTGTTTCTGCAAGCTAACATGTTTCTGCATGTCTACAAACTACAAAACAATCTTTTAAATTCAAATGAATGAAAACGTAAACCATTTGTCCACTTTATCACTGTATAAAATGTGTGTGTGTTAATTGTAGACCCTCATTTGCAGTCACAAAAAGTATACACTAAATGTTAACTGTTCATACAGGCTTTACTGCACAATATTTTTCATTACAGATAGACAGTGATGTATTTAACAAAGGCTATTTTTATTATTATTAACTGACTGACTATAGATCCATTTGTATTCCCAGAGACCTGATTAAGGTGCTATAAATGATCATAAATGTTTCTAGTCTTTGTAGTCTCACAAATATAAAATCTGTTAATGGTGACGGTTTTCCTGTGTAGCTCTGTGGATCAAACAGGAAATAACTGATGGGAGATCAAGGTTGTGATCTACATGAGCAGCACACAGCAACTTCTACATGTCAAGATCTTCTGCTACAGTTGTGACATACAACCAGTAAAACAAATGCATTATGGTTCTGTTTCTATTGGCTGCATTTCAGTGCTGTTGTTTCCCATTTATTTTCTATACTAGCAGCTCAAACAGAAAAATGAAACTATGAGATTATGTGACATCCAACAAATACAAGAAAAGTCTAGAGATGATACAATGATGCACGTACATTTTTATCAGAGATTTTTATTATATGTTGAGTATAACTTGACATGCATGTGTCAGGAGAGTCCTGCTGCAGACACATAAAGTGATCTGTGATGTTTCTGGACCCTGAGCTGACAAATTCTCACATAAACCTCATAATGGACTTATAGGTGACATAGAATGATTGAAAGGGGTATTTATCCTTGTTCTGTGATGTGACATGTAGACAACAAAATTTTGGTTGGGTCTGTAATGTCTTAGAAGCTTCCTAAAAACCTCTCTCAGAAAGCGTTATTAGGGTGGGAGATTTTAAACGCGTGGTTTTACACCTATTTGGCATCCCTTTAGGCTAAACTGGCAACCCCATTATGAAATACAAGCACTTGACGCTGATTGGCTGCCTTTGCTGCCACTCAAAATAATGTAAACTTTGCCGTCTTCAGAATACGGACAGACCAAAATGTTACAGATAGAAGAGAACACCTCCGAACATGACTTGCATTTCGCCTTTAACTTTGTGAACACTGCTGCAATTTACTTCCCACTGGAGGCGAGAGGCCGGATGTAGAGCTCTACACGGGTCCAAAAATTTGTACCCGAAGAGACCCTTACTGTAAATGTGCTACATTGAACCAACCCGGACCCGACACTGACCCAGCTGATCATTTAAAATCGGTTGGGTCCCGGGTCCTCGGGTCTTCTGTGTAGACCTCTAGCCGGATGTATGCTAATTATTTAGTAGCGGAGGGAATTGAATGAGAGTGAGGGGGAGTGAGATGCATTTAAGTAATATGTATCCGTTGTTCAGATTTGGCCATTTTCTGGCGGACATTTCTAAAAAGAGGATTTTCTATGAAATGGAGATGTTCAGAATGTCTGGCACTTTTCGTATGTTCGTGAATGCAGGAGACTACCGATATTCAACTAGGACAAGGTAAAACATTTTTTCATTCTCTGTCACCTTTAGAATAGAGACACCAAACAGACTTTCATTTGAACATTGTCTCAGTCAATAGAGTTTGTGTCTGGACTATCTGTTTGTCTGACCAATACAAGTCTTTAAAAAGAGTTATTTATTTATACTGCAATTTTAAAACGCATTTAAACTGTAAACTGTTGGGGTCCAATAAAGTCTATTAAATAGAGAAAGATACTGAAATGTTTTTCTTAAAAACTTAATTTCTTCTTGACTGAACAAAGAAAGACATCAACATTTTGGATGAGATAGGGATGAGTAAATGATCAGGATTTTATTTATTAATTTATTTATTAAGAAAATTGAGTAATCCTTTAAGATACACCTTTGTTATTGTGAAATAGCGACCTCTAGTGGTGAAATCCTACATAATGTGTCTTGAATCGATAGACCGACAAATGTCTGGGAGGAGGGGATCAATGCAGAATGCACTTTGAACTGGTTTAAAACCCAAAATCATGAGATTTACTGCGATTTAATACATTTACTTTGAGACAAAGAAATCATTTAATTCATAAATATAATAACTTTGGAATGTGTAATGGAAACATAACTCATCTTACCATAATTCCTTAAAGGGACAGTTCACCCAAGTCAAAATTTTGTCATAATTTACTTATAAAAGATTATAAATATATAAATGTCTTCTTCTGTTAAACACAAAATAAGATATTTGACTTTATTACTTTTGTTATGATCAGTGTTGGGGAAGTTACTTTAAAAAAGTAGTGTTTGCTCGTTACTCGTTACTTTTTTTAAAAGTAATCCATTACTTTACTTAGTTACCGCCTTTGGAAAGTAACTTTTTACGTTACTCGTTACTTTTTACGTTACTTTTATGTTGCCTGACTTTGGGCAGAACCCAATATCTGTTTCTAAATGTGTAGGCCTAAATAAAGTTATACTATGGAGGACATAACAGGTATTTCTTTTGTGCTCTTTATTATAAAAAAGTATCAATAAGTTCCTTAGGAACAACATGGTACCCTCAAAATGAGGCATATGTCTTAAAATAGATTTATCTGAAAGTCTGTTTCTTCTGGGGGTAAGCACAAGACCTACCAGGCTGAAAAGCCTTTCCACTGGTGCACTGAATGGTATTTCATGAACACAGCTTTCACTTGGGGGAAACGGTTGAGAACTTCTAACTCTAAGCCCGATTTCATGTACTCAAGTTAGTACCTCCGAGTCTGCACTAAAGGCCATTGCATCATCCTCCTCCTCATCATCATTCTTTAATTTATTTCTTATTTATTCAAATCAGGCAATTGGTTGATAAAACATTGATTAAAATTAAGATGCCTCCATCCCTCAAAAGTTAGCGTCAGCTGCTTCTTGCTTGCCATGATTTCTTTGCAGACTGATACGAGCCTCTGTCGTGTGTGGACCTTGTGACTATTGCGCAAGCACGCAGATGGTGTCGCTGTCAAATCTAACCAAAAGTACAAAGTAACGCGTTACACACAACACTGGTTATGATGCAGCCTGATACATCAAATGTTTTTTAATCCAGTTTTTTATCATACGTAAATCTGCCCTCAGTACCTCATAATGACAAAGTGGAAACAGAATTTTTAGAAATTACTATAAATGTATAAAAAAGAAAAAATAAAGATCACATTTACTTGAAATTAAGTACACGGAACTTTTATAAAAAGTTTTTCTTCCTACATTAAAAAAATATTGTCCACAAAAGCACAGTTTTAACAAATCTGTCCACGTGAAAACACAAAAACAGACAATGACCACTGTCGAGAGCATGCCATACCAACAGGTGGCGATATAACTTGTATAGGCATGTTGGCCAACCAGAACCCGGAAAACAATTCCAGTAGTCTAACAACATGGCACACTTATGCAAACAAAGGAGAAATTGCCACACAATGTGATGTCAAACAGAGAAGATACTACTTTCGCCTACTACAGGCCAAAATAGATACAATGACAGTGCTGTTCATACAGCTGAGACTGAAAGTGGATTACCTAACAGACAAAATAATAAAAAAACATTCTCTGTACATTTTTTAAATCAGACGAATTTTTAATCAACAATGCATAGTACAAAAGCTCATTACAAACAAGTCTTCTCACAGATCCAGTAAAACCTGGCATCGCAAGTGTAAGTAATCCATACTGATGAATTTGACTGAACACAGTCTTTATCATTTCTGGGATCCCCAGGTGCCCAGAAGCTGAAACAACAGATCATCATTAGATCTTCAGTGTTGTTTTCTGTGTGATATGATACTGACTGTGAGAATCATATATTAGATAATAATCAGTTACATTTTGTGATTTCTCACCTAGTGGTCAGTGTGCTGCCATCAACCCATTTCCATCTGCCCTCCTTATCACTGTCAGTCAGACCAATCCAGAAGTTTTCTCTGCCAGAAATCTTAGTAATATCCTGTAACAATGAAATAACACATTTATATTATAACAGACAGCAGTTTAAACTTCCGTACACCTGCAGTAGATACATAATCTCTTTCACTCACTTGTTCCTCTTTGTTGTTAATGATGATCAGATCTGCTCCTCTCTCTCTACAGTATCTTCTGCTCTCATTCCAGTTCTTCACCTCAGAAGAAATGAAGTACAAACTGGATTGATAGTAAAACCATCCATCTGTAAACACAAAAAGTTCAACTATCATCTATCACAGTCCTTCACTTAATGACAAAAGCTACATTTTACAAATTTTATAAGATTATATGGTTAAAAATGTGTAGTGTAGTCCAAATTACCTGTTGTATTCAGACATTTCCACAGTTTTTTGATGTCTTGATTTAACTTTTCATTTTGTTTAATTAGTTGGTTTCTCTCTTCTGTGATGTTGGTATATTTGGTAAGTAACTGGTCTCTCTCTTCTGTGATGTTGGTATATTTGGTTAGTAGCTGGTCTCTCTCTTCTGTGATGTTGGTATATTTGGTTAGTAGCTGGTCTCTCTCTTCTGTGATGTTGTATTTGGTTAGTAGCTGGTCTCTCTCTTCTGTGATGTTGGTATATTTGGTTAGTAGCTGGTCTCTCTCTCCTGTTATGTTGATATATTTGGTTAATAGTTGGTCTCTATCTTCTGTGATGTTTTTGGTCTTGATTTTAAACTGTTGATTGTTTGTATTGATGAGGACACACAGCACTATGACTGCAGTCAGTAGAAGAACACACAGCAGCACCAAACACACTGTAACTGATCTGTAACTTCTGTTCATCACACACTCACTTCCTGAAGATGACAGAAATTGTTATGTGCTCTTTTTCTCCACAGAGCACGAGTGGTGTCTGATAGTTTGAATCATGTTTATATTTTAACACTGAAATAAATATCATTACCTGTATGCTGTAATGGTTGTTGTGTGTTTGTATCTGTTAAGTCATGACCTCTCACAGAAGCTGCGCTCTCGTAAATATCCACCATCATCTCCACTCTCTCATTCATTCCCTGTGATTCAGTCCTGATCATGTTGATTTACGGTTAATGATATCAGGTGTATCTAGTCTTTTATATTATAGCACCAACTCTGCTAATGGTGAATGATATTCTTGTCTTGTGTAGCTCTGTTTATGTTGGTTGCTTTATGCTCTAAGTTTAACACGCTTTAATGAAACATAACGGAAGTACAAGGGTGTTAATAGAAGCTAACACGTGCTTGGCTATAAACCACAAATACTTTAATGTCAGATTTTGCAGATGCATGACCCTTATAGTAAAGACAACTTAAAGTGCCCTTCAAATGTCGTGCTGGTGTTTAAAGTGCTTTACTATATTGTGAGGTTACTCTTAAAACCATGACAGCAAAATGTTACTCTATCATGCATGCGTTTATCCATATGTTGATTAACATGGTGGTGTGTGAACATTTGCATAACACAAAGATTTAATTAAGAATGATTGGGTCTCTAAACAAGTATGAAGTCAATAGATTATGGTTTGGGTCTGTAGTGTATTGAGTTGTTATTAAACTCTAGTAAAAGTACTGTTTGGCCATTGTAAAATGTAAAAGGAAAAAAGAACTGTCCATCGTTGTCCTGACTCTTATTTGTGTTTTTGTAATCATTATAGTACAAACACAATAGGATCCATTTTGTGAAGGTTACTTAGATTTGCAAGACCTGAAACAACATTCAGTACAGTATGACTTTGTTTTGATTATGTTGAACTGCAGTAGCATTTTTAAGCAGAAGCATGAGATGCTATAGCTCAGTTATCTCTAAGCAAGAGGTGTGGAGTTCACACATTATTTTTGCCTTTCAGGCCCCATTTACACGTGATATTTAAATGAGTTTTGCCTGATATGAACACAAGTGCCCTCTGTCAGACTAACCAATAGAGATCAGACACAATGGTAATTTTTTTTTTGTATTTTGCTTTCTGCTCTCAGTTCCTTGATTGTATTTTTAACTTTAGATTAGAGCAAAATGAAACCAGTTTCAAGTGTGATTAAGTGTGTGATCTAAACATTTCCTGCACTTGAAGGTCACGTGATCAGAGTTTACACTGTTTACTAGTTAGCCTTCCTAGACAGTGCTTCTCTAGCTTATTTTTAAGCATTGTGTTAGTACTGCAAAGGTTTTGGGGTTAAATCCCAGGGAACACACACATACTGATGAAAAATGTATACATTTAATGTACAAGTTGTAATGGATAAATGTGTCAACCAAATAGAGAACAAAACTAGTCAATACATTTTAGTCATTCTGTAATTGTTTAGAAAAGTTTGTGAAATCACATGGATAAGGCTGGGACCAGGAGGCCAGGGTAAAGAGCTGCAGAGCAGGAACCAGAGACAGAGACTCAGAACAGATCTGAGCCGTAGGGCATAGACTAGGATCATAGCGGAGCCGGTGGAACTAGAGGCCAGGGAGGAACTGGAACCCACAGTGGCGCCGGGTGAACCAGAAACCAGGGAGGAACTGGAAACCAGGGTGGCACAGGTGGTGACAGGAACCAGGGTGGAACTGGAAACCACTATTGTGCCAGTGGGGACAGGAACCTGGGTCGAGGGAAAGAGGAGAGAAAGGCCATCTTGGACAATAAAGAGAGACAGGAGAAATCAGAAACAGTCACTTTCACAGGGAGACTAGAGAGCTCAGGAACAATCATCCTGGAAAGGGCAGAACATCCACGGAGCTCATTCATGGCCATGCAAGGGTAGAGGGTCTAGGAAGTTACCATATTGCCTGGCCCTTCAGTCATGACAGGAAGTTCAGAAGATACAGGTTCATACTCTGCAGCAGCAACATGAAGCTGAGGGAATTCAGGTTCAGACCCTTCACCTTGACAGGGGACTTAGGGTCATCTTCTGTGGAAACTGAAGAAAAGAGCGTAGCCCACACACACTATAACACTGTTGCCACCACAGGAGGTAATGGATAGAGGACATACTTCAGGCCCCACAGATACCAGAGGGGTATCCACCAGACTAGACATCAACCGCCTGCTCATGATATTCACTGGAGATGCTGGTGAGGTGCCCATTTTTGAAACTGGCATTGGTGTGGCGACTATCTTGTGAAATGGCTCTGGCATGGCGGCCATCTTGGGAACAGGTCCTTTATACCATTTTCAGACCAAATCAGATATCAAATCGGTTGTCTTCTGTACCAGAATTTTTTAACAAAAAGCACACAGATCATCCTCATACACCCACATCCTAAAGATTACATTTTTATACAATATTAATAAAAAAAAATTAACAATTTCTCTTAACCGCTGTCACCATGTGCTTGCTTACTATGAGACTGCTAATAGGGATGCACCAAATCCAGATTTTTTGGGTTCGGCCAAATACCGAATCCACTGTTTAAGATTCGGCCGAAAACCGAATACCGAATCCTACTCGCATCCTTATTCCATTAACACAGTAAAACACATTAATGAACTAAACAACGTCCACAGCAGTGTATTTTTCATTTTATTTAATTTTAACTGTAAAAAAGGATAGGCAACATTATGCCAGGATGACAAGTTGGAAAAACTATTTTGAAAATTACCATAAGCCTATGCATAATGAAAGCGATGCGTTGCGACACGCTCGTTTTTCCAATAAGCAAGCAGCTAGCGGGTTTTTTCCGCGCTGAGCGCAGAGAGTTCACAAATATTCAACTTTGAGTGAAAAGCTCCGCTCGTCAATGTTAGTTTTCACACGGCCGTCCAATTACAGTGGAGGAGGGGCGGGACATTACCACAGCAACCAACCGGCTCACAGCTGAAGCATCACAGCTACCAAGCGCTCGGCTGAAAAACAGCTGGCATGCGGCGTCCTCAAGGTGTTTTCAGCCGTGTTTAAAAGTTTTGGTGTGTCCAGCCCCCAAGGCTCACCGAAAGAAAAAGCTCATCTCCACATCAGCACCCGATGTGTGTAATCAACGGCCGCGTCACGTCGACCAGCGTAGCGCAAGCCTAGGGTTCGGTTCGGTGGAAAAAAATCTAGGATTCGGCCGAACCCGAACCTCGTCAAAAAGCACAGTATTCGGCCAAATCCGAATCCTGGATTCGGTGCATCCTGCTAATATTCCTTAACCTAATAACTAACTAGTTAATTATGTTAATACTAGAATATAGTTTGGATCTGGAGTATTACATATACTATATGTTCTATTACTAACAAAATTAAATACCTCCATATGTACCCCAGCCTAGACCATATTCATAATAATATATCTTGAAATGTTTATGCTTGTTACAGTATGTGTGGAGAGAGACAAGGAGGCAAGGAATTTCCAAAAACATATAAACTTTAATAAAAACAACAAACAGAAATACTGATACAGAGACCATAAACACATCATTAATCAAACATATGAGTGAGGCTGATGACTAATTAAAACAATGACATGCAAACAAGGACAAGAATGAAAACTAAAGGCGGGATCCCACTACAAAATAATCGTGCTGAATTTGGGCCGATTGTCCCCCTTACGACAATCATAGTTAAAGCAGACATATCATGCTTTTAAATCTGTCCTTTTTACATATAAATCATCTATTTGTGGTCTATATAAAGCAGAACTGCAATGCTTGGGTCTGAATTCCTCATTATTATAGCTCCACAGGCCCCCTTTTTACCCCTTTTCTGATGTGCATCTGAGAGCAACTCATTTTGGTGCTGTCTTTTTAAATGCACGTCATACCCTGCCCCCTCTCCAGGTTGCAGAGGTGACACTCGGTTAAACTCCACCCCGTTCGGACATTTTTGTAGTTTTATAGCAGAGATACGATTATCTAGCGGCCCAGAAACTTTTTATTCACTCGTTATTCACAAAATGTCAACCACGGAAGACTTGTCCATCCAGCCGTACATGTTCGAGCCAGAGTCAGAAATGGAGCGAGATGAAAATGAAGATGACGAACCTGCAGAACAACTTCTTCATATGGAGGTATCGCAATGGTGTGAGGCTCCAGCCTCCGGAGGTCGCATTTCTTGGCTGCATACGTCATCAAGACGGTCTTATTTCAGAATATTTACAATTATAAAGTTGACTATTATTCTTAGTTAATCGTAAGTTGTTGTAATGTGCTCATGACTTGCAAATTTAATGCTCAGTTAACTTAGTTAAACCAGGCTTGACGACCAAAAAGCGATCTCCGCAGGCTGCAGCCTTCGGATTGAGAAACGGCACTGCTAAACCATGACCACCATGTACTTTACTTTTTTTAAAGTTATTTACAGCTTACCGAAGTGCTCTGCTCGTCGTCTCCAAAGATAGAAGTAATTGACCCCTCAATCAGACGAAGTCTATCGGCAAATCCTTCTTTATACTGGCGGAGATTGGTGAATTAGTTATCCTTGAAGTGCTTCCGGCACACAAAAATGACTTTACCCACAGATATGGGTAAATTTCTTACGCTCTCGTAACTTCTACATCCTTGAGCTTGGACTACAATATCGCAGCGAGAAATAAAAAATGGCGGATTGCTCGAAGTGTGGGCTGGGAATCGATATCCTTATTTGGCAGTTCCGCTGCAAATACTATGACGTAACTGTTCAAAAAACGTAATAGATAATAGAAAAATCAGAACAGGTTGGAAAATATGACCAAAAAGAATATAAAGATATCAACAAAGCACCTGAAGAGACTAATTTCAACTTTTATGTACTTATAAACACTACAAATATACAACAAAATGCATATAAGAGCTAAGAAAGTGGATTTAGCATGATATGTCTCCTTTAAGGTCCTGATTGTTTTCGTGGTTGCACCGATTATCTTATCAGATTTTCCTGTGGTGCGCAGTGTGTTAAGAGCGTCTGAATCTGCTTGGAAGCATGTTGAATATTTACGATCAGAAATCTTGTTGTGTGGGGTAAACCATGAGGACAAATGCACACACACACGTAGATGATCACGTTAAACGAAACGATACCCAATCAGAAAGCGAGCTGATTCTTTTATTTATTTAACCTTTAACCAGTAAATGTCCCATTGAGTTACAGTTACTCTTTTCCCAGGGAGTCCTGGCCAAGACTGGCGGCCAAAAGTTTCAATACATAAATGACAGAACATAAATGAAACCATGATTAAAGAAGAAACCATAACAACTACAGTCACGGCATAGCAGGCACAGTCTAAAGTGAGATGGACATTGGAGCAGTTAATTGTGTTAATGCCATTTCTTTATGCCCGTTGTTCACCATGTTTGTTTACTGTAAAGTCATGTTTGGACGCGAGAAACATTGCAAGATCTCTGCGAGATTTCCTGTGTTCTCAACTGAGACTCGTGTTGTTTGTGAAGTTCATGAACACATAGCGGCACTCCACACACTATAGGAAAAAACGTGTTAAATCGTCATTTTTGGTGTGGCCCTAGCTGAAAGGAACAGTATGTAAGAAATGTATATGTCACGGCCCAAGCGGACCACGGACTACATGTGTCACGCTCTTACCAAAGTTCCGCCTCGAGGAGGTCCCCAAAGCACCCCAATGACCAGACAAACGAAAGATAAGTAAAATAATGAACAACTTTATTTAATTTAATTAAAAGAATCAAGGGAATGGGGAAGGGAATCTAAAATAGCCTCTCGCCCTCAGGGGGAATACTACGGGCCTGGGACGTTGGAGGGGAGAGGTCAACACTGTAGGGCCAAGGAATCACAGGGCAAGGGTCGGGCGGAGCTCCTTCGTCCTCGACCCACCTCCTATGTGGACAGTCTCCTCACGGCCCGCTTCGTCCTCCTGAGGACAGAATAAAACACAAGGTGAGTGTTATATTACACTGGCTAACTCACTTCATCGTTTCTGAATCCTTCCTCCGTTTCTCCGTTTCAGATTCCTTGGGCCGAGCTGGGAATGTGTCCCTTCACCTCACCACACGGTAAGTATTCTTTCGCAGATAACTCGGGGCCTTCGAGACGTGCGGGGTAAGTTTAACTTTCACTTGTTGTACGGTAAGTATGTTTTCTCTATGGGGCATGCAAGACGTGCTGGGTAAGTATAGCTTTAGCTCGTGGTGCGGTAGGTATGTTATTTCTACAGGCGTTCAAGACGTGCAGTAAATATAGCTTTAGCTCGTTATCCAATGGGTGTGTTTTTTTCTTTACAGTGCCTTCAGGACGTGCTGGGTAAGTATAGCTTTAGCTCGTTATCCAATGGGTGTGTTCTCTCTACAGGGCCTTCAGGACGTGCTGGGTAAGTTTAGCTCTCGCTCGTTGTACGGTAAGTATGGTTTCTCTATAGGGCATTCAAGACGTGCTGGGTAAGTATAGCTTTAGCTCGTGGTGCAGTAGGTATGTTCTCTCTACAGGCATTCAAGACGTTGTACAGTAAGAGTGGCACTGGAGGAAGTGGGGAAAAGATATACGTCACCACATCACCAATGGAGCCCGACACGGGAGCGGGGGGTCCCTCCTGATGCTGTGGCCGGCGCGGCAGCGCCTCGCTACCCGTGAATTCCAGCTAACGGGATCCACACGTCCTCTTCCCTTTCTCCTAGGGCAGGCGAAGATAGCCGTTACGATAGCAGTTGTTTTCCGGTGCTCTAGCCACACACAGCGTAATCACGGCTCCTGGGCCCCCCAGCCCTCCTCCTGGCGGCTCCTCCGTCAGTGGTTCTCAAACAGACTACCACATCCCTCTCAGTGCTTTTCTTACCGCGTCCGAGGGTCCCTACAGGGCTTATATCCTGGCGTGTGTAGGGTGGACTGGGTGTTCGTCGACGCGGCTGCTAACGATGGTACTCACAAGGAGCTCCGTTTCCCTGAGGGGGGGAACACAGACAATAAGGCACGGCACCACACTGCAACCTAGTGTACTCACGTCAGTCGATCACTCTTCACACTGCACTCCACACACTCCGGTGAATAATTAAGGTCTGGGCCCCTCTCTAGGCAAAACCAGCTCGTGGACGAGGAAGGCAGCCGCTGATGTCGCACTGGTGAAACACCAATCAACTCAAAAGCTTCAGTGCCCGCTGCCTGTAGGCACACTTAGTCCCCGGCTCGCCCACCGGCTCCACACCAGTTGGGGCCGCTAGAAGGTAAAGCACACACACTCCTTTAATAGTTTAAATTCCTTGCACAACAGGACATCCAATTACTCATGGTTCGGTGGTCTCTCTCTCTAACTCGCTCGACGTCCGGCTCACCCACTGACTTCCCTTGGTGGGGCCGCTAGAAAGGTAA